>NC_083232.1:10386997-10589742 GCF_032191835.1 Heteronotia binoei
AGTTTTAAAGTTAGATTTCCCTTGGGGGAGGGAGGCTGACAGACAAAGGAACCCCACCTGCCATTCTCTGAAGTTCCCCAGAATTATGGCTTTCAAGTTCCCCAAACGGATAAGCTAAGGACAGAACATTTCTGGGGAAAAGGACTGGGGCTTCCCCATGTGAGAGTGCTTGAGCTAGTACTTGCTAAAAGGAATGCCTTGTGACATGAGTGTGGAACTCTGCATAGGCTGAGAGACCATTCTTCCTCATGATTCTTGGGTAGCAGAACTGAGAAACGGACTGCCTTCTCATAGCTCTGGCAGAGGTTGTCCTTGAAAGGGCAGTTGCTGTGAGAGCCCTCTCCAGCCCCACCCACCTCACAGGGTGTCTGTTGGTGGGGGAGGAAGGGAAAGGAGATTGTAAGCTGCTCTGAGCCTCTGTCCTTGTAAGGGCAGCTGCTGTGAGAGCCCTCTCCAGCCCCACCCACCTCACAGGGTGTCTGTTGTGGGGGAGAAGGGAAAGGAGATTGTAGGCTACTCTGAGCCTCTGTCCTTGAAAGAGCAGCTGCAGTGAGAGCCCTCTCCAGCCCACCCACCTCACAGGGTGTCTGTTGTGGGGGAGGAAGGAAAAGGAGATTGTAAGCTGCTCTGAGCCTCTGTCCTTGTAAGGGCAGCTGCTGTGAGAGCCCTCTCCAGCCCCACCCACCTCACAGGGTGTCTGTTGTGGGGGAGGAAGGGAAAGGAGATTGTAGGCTACTCTGAGCCTCTGTCCTTGAAAGGGCAGCTGCTGTGAGAGCCCTCTCCAGCCCCACCCACCTCACAGGGTGTCTGTTGTGGGGGAGGAAGGGAAAGGAGATTGTAGGCTACTCTGAGCCTCTGTCCTTGAAAGGGCAGCTGCTGTGAGAGCCCTCTCCAGCCCCACCCACCTCACAGGGTGTCTGTTGTGGGGGAGGAAGGGAAAGGAGATTGTAGGCTACTCTGAGCCTCTGTCCTTGAAAGAGCAGCTGCAGTGAGAGCCCTCTCCAGCCCCACCCACCTCACAGGGTGTTGTGGGGGAGGAAGGGAAAGGAGATTGTGGGCCGCTCTGAGACTCTTCGGAGTGAGGGCGGGATATAAATCCAATATCATCATCATCATCATCATCATCATCATCATCATCAAGCTGAGGTTTTTCACGCCTACTTGCCTGGACCATTTTTAGTTGAAGATGCCAGGGATAGAACCTGGGACCTTATGCTTACCATGGAGATACTCTACCACTGAGCCACCATCCGTTCTCATAGCCAGATTCTATATAAGCCTTAAGTTTTTTGCCATAGTTTGCTGCTGTCTTAGAGATTGGACTTGGCAACCCTAGTAAAGGGAGAGAGTTTGACGAAGGGGATACCTATAATGAATGACTTGCCATAAAGGTTTGCTGTTTCATCGTTAAGCTTCGGCTGGTTTTTTTGTTTAAGCAGGAAAGGGCGTATTTCTATTACCAAACTGAGCCGCATTTCGCTGGTTGGCCTGTAGGCAGCTGCCCTTGCATTCACTTTGAAATTTAAATCGAATGACTTGCCAGGGTGTCGCTAATCGCTTTCTGGGGGCCCATTGAAAAGTAAGCGTTGGAAACCATTTTTTTTCCTCTAGTGTCGGAGAGCTGCGAGATTTGCATCTTCCGGTTTTCCATGTAGAAAACAATAATATCGCTTCTAAAAGTTACATGTATAAAGCTGTCTCCTTTCAGCTTTTGAATACCGTCCTTGAATCGCTAAGCTTGCCCTTTTGTCATCCTCACATTTCTCACCTCCCTTTTGTATGTTCATGTACTGCTCGCTGCATTTGCCACTCTGGTCAATAATTGGGTGTTACTGCCAGGTTAAATGGGGCAATAGAAACTGGGCTTTTGAAACTGGGCACAATGCGCACCAGGATCCAAATGCATGGCCCGTGGTCCAAAACCAAGTTTTTGGTCCCTGGCGCTTCCACGAAGCCGTGAATCCACGATTTCTGTGGTGCAAACACTGCCCATGGACATGATATGTGACTGGATGGAGGGCTTGGGGGGATCTGAAGCAGAAATCACATGGATACATGAGGATCCGTGGTCCAACATCAATTTTTTGGTCCCTGGCACTGCACGAAGCCGTTGATCTACGATTTCTGTGGTGGAAACTCTGCTATAGACATGATAAGTGACTGATGGAGGGCTTGGGGATCCGAAGCAGATCTCACGTGGATCCATGAGGATCCGTGTCCAAAACCAAGTTTTTGATCCCTGGGAAGCCATGGACCCATGATTTCTGTGCTTTAAACTCTGCCTATGGACATGATATGTGACTGGATGGAGGGCTTGGGGGGATCTGAAGCAGAAATCACCTGGATCCATGAGGATCCGTGGTCCAACATCAAGTTTTTGGTCCCTGGGGGCTGCACGAAGCCGTGGATCCATGATTTCTGTTGTGCAAACTCTTCCCATGGACAGGATATGTGATTGGCTGGTTATCTTGGAGTGGCCCAAAGCAAAAAATAAGAGGATCCATGAGGATCCGTGGTTGGAAACATGTTTTTTCAGTGCTGTGGCGCCACAAATTCGTGGAGGCATGATTTTTCTGGTGCTGCCTAAGTCTAAGAGAGGATCTACAACATGATGGTGGTTTGATTTCATTTCACCATAAAACCATCTGAATTCATGACAAAGGAACCCGCCTGCCATTCTCTGAAGTTCCCCAGAATTATGGCTTTCAAGTTCCCCAAACGGGATCAGCTAAGAACAGAACATTTCTGGGGAAAAGGACTGGGGCTTCCTCATGTGAGAGTGCTTGAGCTAGTACTTGCTAAAAGGGAATGCCTTGTGACATGAGTGTGGAACTCTGCATAGGCTGAGAGGACCATTCTTCCTTCATGATTCTTGGGTAGCAGAACTGAGAAACGGACTGCCTTCTCAATTTCATTTCAAGCGCACAGACTGCCTAAACCTTTGTCCCACGGAACCCAAAACAAAGGATTGTGCCAGCAGAAAAAAAAAGGCATCTTCACCGAAAGCCAAGTAGCTTTGTGTAGACGTGTCGCCTAGGTGTCAATTTGGCCATCCATTGACATGTTTAACAGCTCTCAATCACCATCATACCAGGAGTTTTCTTCTCCATTCGTTCTATTAATGGTTATCCTGGAGCCTCCCCCTTGCCCATTGTTACCTGTAGTCCGATCAGATAACATAGGATGTCACATAGGACCGACCTATGAGGATTGCTGCGGAAAAACGGCGCCTGCTGGTGGTAATGAAGAAAAGCAACCAAAAGAATCAACTCCACTTAAACTCCGCTGGATTTCTGGTCTTGGAAAATAAGAAGCAACACCGAGCCGGATACGGCTTCACTGCTGTTCCAGGATTTCAAGTGTAGATGGTAGCAAAAATGCCGGAGCAAGACAGTAGTGAGGCCAGTTTTCAGTGTAGATTGTCACATCTGAAAGGGTAGTATTACTGGGTCTTTTGCCCAGTGTAGAATCCCCCAGAGTCTGTTGTAGCCTGTGATCTGATTAACAAAATGCTTGGTGGTCACTGACAGACACGCTCACATTTTGACATACCACTGTTTTGTTGCTTTCGCATGCTCATGCTACTCAGATCAAAGGTTTGCTCATTTGTTAATTTTACAATTCTGACATTGGAGCGTATCTGTACCATTTTACATTCTAAATCATTGCCTACCAGATAATTTTACTATTCTGTCCTTGGATCTTGGATGAGAAGAAGATGAAGATGATATTGGATTTATATCCACCCTCCACTCCGAAGAGCCTCAGAGGGGCTCACAATCTCCTTTCCCTTCCTCCCCCACAACAGACACCCTGTGAGGTAGATGAAGATATTGGATTTATATCCCACCCTCCACTCCAAAGAGTCTCAGAGTGGCTCACAATCTCCTTTACCTCCCCCCCCCCACAACAGACACCCTGTGAGGTAGATGAAGATATTGGATTTATATCCCGCCCTCCACTCTGAAGAGTCTCAGAGCGGCTCAAAATCTCCTTTACCTTCCTCCCCCACAACAGACACCCTGTGAGCTGGGTGGGGCTGAGAGGGCTCTCACAGCAGCTGTCCCTTTCAAGGACAACCTCTGCCAGAGCTATGGCTCCAAGGCCATGCTAGCAGGAGCAAGCTGAGGAGTGGGGAATCAAACCCTGGTTCTCCCAGATAAGAGTCCGCACACTTAACCACCACACTAAATTGGCTCTTATATTTGTACCATTTTACATTCTAAACCACTGCCTACCAGATAATTTTACTATTCTGGCCTTGGATCTTATATTTGTACCATTTTACATTCTGAACCACTGCCTACCAGATAATTTTACTATTCTTAAATCTGTACCATTTTGCATTCTGGGCCACTGCCTCCCAGCTCTGTATGGCTCTGCTCACTGTGCCAGATTCCTCGTCTGCTGAAGTGTGCTTAAGAGCACACGAAAGCTTACGTTCTGAATAAAACTAAGCTAGTCTTAAAGGTGCAATCGACTCCTATTTTGTTTTGCTTGGCGGAAGAGCACCGCCTTGCAGGCCCTGCGGAACTGCGTGAACTCTCGCAGGGCCCTAACCTCTTCAGGAAGCTTGTTCCACCAGCTTGGAGCTACAACAGAGAAGGCCTGGTCATCATAAATCCGGCCTCTTTGAGCCCAGGGATTGAGAGCAGGTTTTGTGACCCCGACCAAAGTGCTCTCTGAGGAACATGTGGGGAAAGGCGGTCCCAAAGGTATACAGGCCATATAGGGCTTTAAAGGTAAGAACCAGCACCTTGAAACGAACCCGGTCTGTGATGGGCAGCCAGTGCAGCGCTTTCGGCACAGGCTGAATGTGCTCCCATAAGGGGAGGACCCACTAACAGCATTCTGCACTAGTTGAAGCTTCGAGGTTTGAGACAAGGGCAGCCCCATGTAGAGGGCACGACAGTAATCCAGTCTCGAGGTGACCGTGGTATGGATCACTGTCGCCAAGTCGTTGCGTTCAAGGTAGGGAACCAACTGCCTTATCTGCCGAAGGTGGTAAAAGGCTGAGTTGGCCGTGGCTGTCCACTGGGCCTCCATTGTTAGGGAGGAATCCCGGAATACCCCTAGGCTTTTAAACCGGAATGTGAACTGGATCTACTTGAACGAATGTAAGTTTACCTTATTTTGCGATCTGCTTCTGGGGAGATTCATTTACCGTATTCACCTTCATGCCTCTCTGACAGGGCAAAACTCTGCTATATGAACCAAATATCCCAGTACCCAGTCCTTCATTGGAGATGCCAGGGCCGGATGGATTGATTTATATTTAAAGCCCTATATGGCCTAGGACCTGCCTACCTTAGGGACCGTCTCTCCCCACACGTTTCCCCAGAGAGTACTACGCTCGGGTTCACAAAACCTGTTGGTAGTCCCCGGGCCAAAGGAGGCCCGTCTAAAATCCACCAGGGATCGGGCCTTCTCAATAGCGGCACCTTGGTAGTATTCCATCAGGACCAGCTGCCTTTTTACTTTTTACTTTGGCCCAGGCTTGTACGACCTCGGCCATAGTTATTGGTGCCGACAATGACTCACTCTGATCAACTGTCAATTTTATCTTGTTCTTATTCTGTATATAAGCCTTTTGATCTTCTTTATTTCTCATCTCCTTGCTGTACAATTCCTTAAAAAACTCATGAACTATGTCTTTCATTTCCTGTATTTTAAAAGTGTTCTGACCTTTTTTATCTCGTAATGTTTTAATCTGTCTCTTCTCTCTTTCCTTCCTTACCCGGTAGGCTAACCACTTGCCCGGTTTGTTGGCATTTTCATAAAAGAAAGCTCTTGTATATGCTATCTTAGCCTCCATTTGTTCTAAATATACTAGATGTATTTTATGTTGTAGATTTCTTATTTCCAGTCTTAGTTCTTTCAAAGAGGGATTTGCCTTTAATTTTGTTTCATTTCTCTTAATTAAATCTGTCCATCTTAATACATCGCCCTTCTCCTGACGCCGTTTTTTTGCAGTATAACTGATCACTAATCCTCTAAAAAAAGCTTTACTGGCTTCCCAGGTAATTATCCTGGAAATATCCTTCTGAGTATTTACTTTAAAAAACAACTTCATCTCCTCCTCTATATACCGATTAAAATCTTTATCCTTCACTAAATTTGGATTCATTCTCCAGCCGGAACACCTTCTTTCTGCACTCAAAACTACCATAATGGGAGAGTGGTCAGCTATTGTTGAGGGGAGAATCTCGGTTTCTTGTACCAGTTTCATTAATCCGATGGAGATCCAAATTGAATCAATCCTGGACCAAGATCCATGTCTGCCTGAAAAAAACGTATAATCTCTTTTCTTAGGGTTAATAGTACGCCAGACATCAGTCAAAGCATATTCATCCGCTAATCTTAAAAATTCTGCAGGTAGAATATTGCTCTTACTTTTCTTATATTGATTTTTGCCATCTTTAGAACTTCGATCTAATTCAGGGTTTTCAACAGCATTAAAATCACCTAGAATACAGATATTTTCATATTGAGCCTTGTTCACTTTACTGTATAATTCGTTAAAAAACGGTTTCTGATTTTCATTGGGTGCATATAAATTTATTAAAAGGAATTTATTAGAGTCCTTAGTTATTTCAATTGCTTGCATTCTGGCTTCCTTACCCTCAAAAATTAATTCCGGTTGCAAAGTATCTTTAACATAAGTCACTAGACCTCTCTTTCTCTTGTCATTTTCGGAGGTAATTATTGCCTTACCTAATTTCTTATTTTGTAAAAGGGATTCATCTTTTTTCCGAATGTGTGTTTCTTGCACGCAAATGATATCAGCTTTAAATTTTTTTAATTGTAGAAAAATGTGTTTTCTCTTTCTAGGGGAATTCAAACCATTTACATTAATCGACACAATTTTAAGGTTGTGGGCCATGCTGTATTATTAGTTAGTCTCTACACAAATTTTTTTCTTTCTCAAAGCCCTGGTCTCCCTTCTTGAGTCTTCCTTCTGAAAGACCTCACCCTCTTCAGTTTCCTCTAAATCTAAGATTTGATGGTCCTTTTGGGAATCCCGAAAAGTTAACTGATCCTCTGCCGATTCCCCTCTTTGCCTCTCTTTTTGCAGATTAAAATTATATTTTGTAAGGAACTGATCCAATTTGGTGGGGGAATCTATCCTAATTCTGTTATTGAGATACGTGAATGTCAGACCCTCTGGGATCAACCACCTATATTGAATCCCTTTTCTCTGCAAGCTCAATACCAACTGTTTATATTCATTTCTCTTTGCTCGAATCTGCCAGGGGATGTCCCTCATCACTCTAATCTTTGTATCTTTAATAGTTAACTGCTGGTCTCTGGCTTCTCGCCAGACTTTTTCTTTAAACATCCTTCGGACAAATCTCACATGGACCTCTCTATTGAGTCCATTCCTTCTCGCATATGAGGTAGTTACTCGATGGACCCAGTCTATTTCCCTTTCCGCTTCAGTCTGATCCATTGTTAAGAGATCAGCCAAAGCCTCCGCCATAAGTACTACCAAATTTTCTTTTTTGTCCTCAGGAATATTTAGAAACCTTAGGACATATTCCGCCTCACCCATTTCCAGTTGCATAGTTTTTGTCTCTAATTTGTCCTGATTTCCTTCCAACTCTTCTAATTTACCTTCGAATAATTTAAGTTTGTCATCAATAGATTTCGTCACTCTGACAACCTCTGTTATGTCTTTCCTAGTATCCCCAAATTTATCATCGAGACTCTGCATCCTGAGCACCACCCCCTCCATCTGCTTTGTCAGGGAGTCCTTCAATTGGTTTAAAGCTTCTGTAAAGTTAGTCTGAAGATCTTTTATTGCGTCCTGGGATAAGGCTGCCCCCACCGCCTTGGGTTGACCTGGAGAAAATTTTACTTTCCCTGCTTGAGACATTTTCTTCCAATTAATGAAAGCTTTTCTAATCTATCTATTTCCCTGGCCTTATTATCACATCCAAACTTGTCTATCTCTCCTTTCCATCAAATCACAGATCTAGAAATACAATAACCCCCCAACTAAACTCAAGTCTCTATTCACCTCCTCCTCCCAGTTAGTTTCAACTCAATGTGATTCTATATGCCAGTTGCATCGTATAAATTCTATTGAGTCAAACAGCAGAGTCCACCTTAAAGTCCACACAAAAGAAAAAACCGCAGTTCCGTTTGCCCCGGCTTCTATTTTACCAAGACCCTGTTGAAGGGTTAATATAATCCATTAAGTCCTGTAGACGACCCCCGTTAGCAAGTCAAAAAGTTCCTTTAGCAGACACCATCTCTGGAATAAGAGAGATTCTGCCAGTCGGGGGATTTTAATACGTAGCTATCGTCGCGCTTCCAGGTGTCAACGTCTTGGCAACCCTTCAGATTGACGTGCTGCCGTAACGCGCGAAGTCCAGCCCACCTCGATTAACTCCTTGATGCCCGGTGTTCTTGCCTTTTAGAAGTAGATTCAAAGGTAGCAGTATCTCTCCCTGGAAGCTCCCGGAACAGTATTTTCAAGCCTCAACGTCTCACTGACACAGTAAAACTCCGCCGGGTTGTATAAGGTAAATTCCGCCGGGTTCTCACTCCAGTCGTCCGACAGCCGCTTTCGCCGCCCGCGCTGCCGCCGCCAACGCCCCGCTCACCCAAGCGTCCCCGCCTTTTCTGGAAACCAGCCGTTTCTTGAATTCAACGCCTGGGCCGCTTATGACGGGGAAAAACCACTCCGCTTATTCGTCGATTTGCTAAGTTTCAGAAGTCAGCAAAATCAGAAAACATTCCAAAATCGCCAGCCACCACTCACCACCAAACTCCGGCGGCTAGGGCTAGCTCGCTGTTACGCGCTTCCAACCTCGGGCTATTGAAGATTAGGGTAGAACACTTGGAGGTTATAATTTCAAACCCCCACTGTTCCCCAAGCGCTTCCTACACACCCCTCCCTCGACTGGAGGTGATGCAGACCCTAGGGCCCCCCGAAAGGTTAGGAAATTCGGCTCGTCTTGAGAAGCTCACTCAGAACGCTACCGCACCGCCCTGCCGGAACCGGAACCTTTAAGGAGATCTTGATGAATCCCTTCAAGGATTTATTAGAGGAGATCTGGAACAAAGCTCTTATCCCAGACTCATGGTGTAATAGTAATGTGGTTCTTATACCAAAGCCAGGTAAAGAGCCTGAGGAAATCTCAAATTATCGTCCTATATCTTTATTAAATATTGATTATAAGATCTATGCCACAATCCTCGCAAATAGAATGAAACTGATCTTAAAGGATATAATTCACCCGGATTAAACAGGGTTTCTACCAGGGAGATATTTAAGAACAAATACCAGGATGCTTTTTAATTTCTTAGAATATGCAGAGTTATATAATGATAAAAAGCTAGCCTTTTTGTTTCTCGACGCAGAAAAAGCTTTTGATAATGCTGATTGGAGTTTTATGTTGCAATTACTAGAACAATCAAATTTCGGAGACAATTTTGTTAAAAATATCCGTGCAATTTACGATAAACAATATGCAAAGATTATAGTCAATGGCGATCTGACGGAGAAAATTCCGTTAAGTAAAGGAACCAGACAGGGTTGTCCCCTGTCCCCGTTGCTTTTCATCTTTACTCTGGAAATATTAATCCAAACGATTAGGCAAGATAAATGGGTCGAAGGTATAAAAATTAGAAAAGAAAACTACAAAGTTTTAAGTTATGCAGATGACATGTTATTGGTCTTGCAAAATCCGGCTGCTTCGATGGAGCAGGCTTTAAAACACTTAGAAGAATATGGTCAAGTAGCCGGACTAAAGATCAATATTAATAAATCGAAATTTTTGGCTAAGAATTTGACAGAACAAGATATTATAGAGTTGGAAAAGAGGTCAGGATTTCAGAGAGTTAAAAGAATAAGATATTTGGGATTAACGATCTCGGCAAAATGTAGTACAATTTATGAGGACAATTTTGAATTTTTATTGAAGGAAGTTGGTAGTCTTTTTCAAAAATGGGAAAATTTGAAATTATCATTTATGGGACGAGTAGCTTTGTTAAAAATGATAATTCTCCCCAAAGTGCTATTCTTGTTCCAGACGGCTAGCTTTGCCGTTAAAGATACTTTTTTCTCTAGGTTGAATCACTTATGTAAAAAGTTTGTGTGGCAGGGGAAAAAACCCCGAATCAGTTGGAAAAATTTAACAGATGTAAAAGAGAAAGGTGGCCTCGGCCTCCCGGATTTTGAAATATACCACATGGCATGTGCAACAGTATGGTTGCAGGAATGGATTATGCTAGATGATCCCCGGCTGTTATCAATTGAGGGCGTAGAATTGCAAGCTGGATGGCATAATAATTTATGGTATGTCCAAAAGCCCCAATCCTATTTTCAAAGACACTTAGTTCGAAAAGGTCTATTAAAAGTATGGTATAAGATAAGAAAGAAAATTTATGATAAGACACCTAGATGGTTATCCCCGGTGGAGGCCATAATGCATCCACAGTTATGGTACCCGGATAGAACACTAAGATACACTGAAATATTAGATGAAGAAGACAGAATGAGAAAAATGCAGGACATGGAGGTTAGTGGGCATAGAATCGATTGGTGGATGATGACCCAAATCGCGGCTAAGTATAATCTCGATAAACATAAAGGATTTACAAAACCCAATTTTGATTTTGATCTAATAATAACAACTAGAACAGGTAAGAAGATCAGGAAAGTTTATAATTATTTTTTGTATTTAAAACTCGAGGACGAGACGGTTAAGCACGTTATGGTAAAATGGGCTAAAAATTTCGATTTTAATATTTCGCTTGAACAATGGGAAACCTTATGGAAGAATAATTTCAAAATTATAAAGCCCGTCAGTTTGAGGGAAAATTTTCTAAAGCTTTTTTATAGATGGCATATCACTCCAATGGTACTTAATAAAATCAACACAGCAATTTCTCCTATCTGTTGGAAGTGTGGTCAAGCAGTAGGAACATACTTCCATTTATGGTGGTTGTGTAATAAATCGAAAAAATATTGGGTCGAAACTCATAAAATCCTAGTTGAGATATTGAAGATCAATTTTCCCCTTAAGCCAGAATTTATGCTGCTTTCACTAGTCAAAGACGTGGTTTCAAAAGAGGACGAAATAATAACAATATATATAATCACTGCCGCCAGAATTTTATTTGCCCAGCATTGGAAAATGAATTTCATACCAGATAGAGAAGCAATAATCCAAAAAATTCTAACTATAGTCGAAATGGATATATTAGCTAATATAATTAAGGGAAACACGAAAGAAAAAGCAACAGAAAGATGGAAAAAGGTTTATTTATGGTTAAAAGATAACTGAGATGTAATAACTCTATTGATATTTCTTTTGTCACAGTACATCTTTTTGTTTATAATAAGATGACGATAGTTGATTCTGGTTTATACCACTGTCTCACCCCTTTCGAATTCTACATGATGATAGAGACAAGAACATTTTGTGGTTAGCTTGATATGTTCAATATTAGCTAGGGATTCAGTATGTCATAAAGTTTTTCGTTGTGTATTTGTATTGTATGGTAAAACTAGCTGAATAAAATTTATAAAACATAAAAAAAAAAAAAAAAAAAATAGCGGCACCTTACTGGTGGAACCAGCTGCCGGAGGAGGTGCGGGCCCTGCGGGACCTAGGGCAGTTCCGCGGGGCCTGTAAGACAGCCCTCTTCCGGCAGGCCTACAATACCTAGCTGAAGAGGAGAACATCTTGGATGGAACAAAATGCTTTTATAGACCGCTGGTTTTATTTTATCTTGTTTTATCAATTGTGGTTTTAACTGTACTTGTAAATGTTTTAAACTGAATTATGTGAATTATTGTGTTGTGAGCCGCCCTAAGACACTTCGGTGAGAAGGGCGGGATATAAGTCCATTAAATAAATGAATGAATGAATGAATGAATGAATGAATGAATGAATGAATGAATGAATGAATGAATGAATGTTTCCCACCTTCAAGCAAAGCAGTCCCAGGGCAGGCTGCTTCAGAAAGTCATAGGGCTGCCAAGTCCAATTCAAGAAAGATCTGGGGACTTTGGGGCTGGAGCCAGGACACTTTGGGGGTGGAGCCAGGAGACATTAGGGGTGGAGCCAAGATCAAGGCTGTGACAAGCATCATTGAACTCCAATGGGAGTTCTGACCCTCACATTTAAAGGGACGGCACACCTTTTCAATTCCTTCCTTCCATAGGAAAAAATGAAGGATAGGGGCACCTTCTTTTGGGGCTCATAGAATTGGACCCCCTGGTCCAATCTTTTTGAAACTTGGGGGGCATTTTGGGGAGAGGCACTAGATGCTATACTGAAAATTTGGTGCCTCTACCCCAAAAAACAGCTCTCCTGAGCCCCAGATACCTGAGGATCAATTCTCCATGATTTTCTATGGGAATAAATCTCCATAGAGAATAACAGAGTTCCCAGCAGACATTTCCCTCCCCTCCCCCCGCTTTCTGACGACCCTGTAGCAGGGGGAGGGCCTCCAGACCGGGGGATCCTCTGCCCCCACCTGAGGATTGGCAACCCTAGAAAGTCAACGTTAAAACAAAATTGAAATTTGCAGCATAAGAGAACTGAAATACAATTTAAAATTACTGCTTCAGCTGTCCTGACCAATCAGGTCCAGAGGTCCATCAGATCCCTGGGACCTTCGGCATGCAAAGCAGAGACTCTGCCACTGAGCCACAATCCCCCCCCCCCCAATTCAGGGCTTTCTTTAGAGTTGTCGGGTCCAACTCAAGAAATATCTGAGGACATTGGGGGTGGAGCCAGAAGACTTTGGGGGTGGAGCCAGGAGCAAGGGTGTGACAAGCATAATTGAACTCCAAAGGGAGTTCTGGCCATCACGTTTAAAGAGTCCACACATATTTTAAATGCCTGCCCTCCATTAGAAATAATGAAGGATAGGGCCACCTTCTTTGGGGGCTCATAGAACTGGACCCCCTGGTCCAATCCTTTTGAAACTTGGGGGGTACTTTGAGGAGAGGCATCAGAAGCTATGCTGAAAATGTGGTGCCTCTACCTCAAAACACAGCCCCCTCAGAGCCCTAGATACCCGTGGACCAATTCTCCATTATACCTTATGGGAATCGGTCTCCATAGGGAATAATGGTGTGCCCAGCAGACATTTCCCTCCCCCCCTCACTTTCTGAAAAACCTGAAACAGGGGGGGAGGGCCTCCAAACTAGGGGATCCCCTGCTCCCACCTCATAGAATCATAGAGTTGAAAGGTACCTCTAGGGTCATCTAGTCCAACCCCCTGCACAATGCAGGAAATTCACAAACACCTCCCCCCTAAATTCACAGGATCTTCATTGCTGTCAGATGATCCTCTAGCCTCTGTTTAAAAGAGGATCAGGAAGGAGAGCCCATCACCTCCCGAGGAAGCTTGTTCCACTGAGGAATCACTCTAACGGACAGGAAGTTCTTCCTAATGTTGAGCCAGAAACTCTTTTGATTTAATTTCAACCCATTGGCCCTACCTTCCGGGGCCAAAGAAAACAATTCCACCCCATCCTCTAGATGACAGCCCTTCAAGTACCTGAAGATGGGGATTGGCAACCTGAACTTTCTTCTTTCTCAAAATTCAAAACAACTCCAAGAAGCAATCCCAATGTACAAAGGTCAAGGTAGTCCCCTGTGCAAGCACCAGTCGTTTTCGACTCTGGGGTGACGTTGCTTTCACAACGTTTTCACAGCAGCCTTTTGACGGGGTGGTTTGCCATTGCCTTCCCTGGTCATTACACTTTCCCCCCAGCAAGCTGGGCACTCATTTGACCGACCTCGAAAGGATGGAAGGCTGAGTTAACCTCGAGCCGACTACCTGAAAACCCAGCTTCTGCTGGGATCGAACTCTGGTCATGAGGAGAGGGCTCTGATTGCAGTACTGCAGCTTTACCACTCTGCGCTATGGGGCTTAGTCCCAATGTACACATGTAATTAAAACTGTGTATCAAATTATATAAACCATTCGCGGCTGCTGCTTCTTTATAAAGCCTTTCTAGATGCACCTGTAACATAACCACAAGCAAAAAATACCATCAAGGGCCTCTCTAAAGATAAATGATTTATCAGGGTTAGTAAAAGACCATCAATTTACATTCTGGCAGATGTTAAAAACCTCCCTCCCTAAGCCACACTCAAAAGTTTCTCTTGACTCTTGACTATTGTTATTTCTTTAGAATGTTTCCATTCTGTCTCTTCAGAGTCCGGCAACCTGTCACGTTCTCCGGGTGCAGGCAGGCAGGAGTCCAAAGCTAGTCCAAGGTCAAAGTCCGGGAAGTCAAGCAGGAGCCAAGTCACCAATGCAGAATCACAAACCGGTATCAGAAGTCAATGTCCGAAAGCCAAAAGGTCAGGGTGCCAAGGAAATCAAGCAGGTCAGGATCAGGAAGGAGCGTGGATGCAAGCCAGAGAATAGACTTGTTGCTTCCACAAGGTTACCAGGTCCTGGGTGGGAGCTATATGGGAGTCTCAATCAGCCTACTCCCTGGTTGGAGTGACTCTGCTAGAACTCAGGGCGGAGAGACCTGAAGCCTCGGCGTGCCTCATGTCTTTGCTCTGAAAGTTCTTTCCGGAGCCTGCTTCGAACTCTTGAGATGGGCGGAGGAGAGCTTGGAGGAGATTGATCGTCAACAGCTGACACTGGTGCCTGGAGAGTGATTGATGGGCCAGCTGCTGTTTGTTCAGATGAGGAACTGGCTGGCAACTCTTCCAGGTCTGTTAACCCCTCCAGCTCCTCATCATCAGGGCTCATGACACAACCAACCAGTTACCCTGGAGGGGCAACAAGCAGGGCATAGAAGCCACAACCTTCCCCTGATGTTGCCTCTTGGCACTGAGATTCAGGGGTCTGCTGCCAATAGAGATGGACGTTCCCCTTTAGTTACCATGTCTTGTAGCCACTGATGGACCCCTAGGGTTGCCAATCCCCAGTTGGGGCCAGGAGATCCCCTGGTTTGGAGGCCCTCCCTCTGCTTCAGGGTCCTCAGAAAGTGGGGGAGGGAGGGAAATGTCTGCGGGGCACTCCATTATCCCATATGGAGACAGATTCCCATAGGGTAGAATGAAGAATTGATCTCTGGGTAGCTGGAACTCTGGGAGGGGGTCTGTTTTTTGAGATAGAGGCACCGAATCTGCAGCATAGCATCTGGTGCCTCTCCTCAAAACAGCCAATAAGTTTCAAAAGGATCGGACCAGGGGTTCCAATTCTACGAGCCGCAGAAGGTGCCCCTATCCTTCATTATTTCCAAATGGAAGGAATTTTAAAAGTGTGCAATCCCTTGAAATGTGATGGCCAGAACTCCCTTTGGAATTCCCTCCCCTCCCCCACTTTCTGACGACCCTGAAGCGGGGGGGAGGGCCTCCAAACTGGGGGATCCCCTGCCCCCACCTGGGGATTGGCAACCCTACTGAAAACCCACAGTTCTTATCTGAACCTGCATTATTAACAGGATTCATATGACCGTAAGATTTTTAAAAGGGCTTTTTTTGTAGCAGGAACTCCTTTGCATATTAATCCACACACCCCTGATGTAGCCAATCCTCCTGGAGCTTATGGTAGGCCCTGTACTAAAAGCCCTGTAAGCTCTTGGAGGATAGGCTACCTCAGGGGTGTGTGGCCTAATATGCAAAGGAGTTCCTGCTACAAAAAAAAGCCCTGGATTTAAAGCATCAGAAAGTAATTCCCTGGTCTTCATATCTCAAATAACTGCAAAGCATAGCGAAAAATTAGTCATCTCCTTGTATGCGGCAAAACTGCACCAAAACCGAATGACCGTTCCATTGATATGTGCCTAAAGGGTATAAAAAACCGTTAAGTATGATTGCCACAGGAGATGGCAAATTGCCACTGTTGTGTATGAGAACTGAAGTGTGCCTATTTAATGGTGTTCCCACCTGGCTCATTGGAGCCTGTAGAACTGAGCTTGGGGACTCTAGAACAATGGGCAGGAGGATCCAAATCCCTACTTCCCTGGTCCAATCACGGGCCCCCTGCTGGTTCAAACGATCCAATGGCGTGCTTGCTCAGGAACCCTGAAGTGTATATAGTCGGCCCTGTTGGTCCAGTTCTCCAGACTTTGAGTTCAGCCATTATCATGCCGTACTAAATAAAGAGAGCTACGATCGTGACTACCTCGCCTCTTCTATGCGTTGAACCCACTATATTATAGCTACATTTCTATGAGCCTTCCATTCAAGGTTGCCAGCAAGAGACCAGGGCCGGATTAACAATTAGGCCAAGGAGGCATTTGCCTATGGGCCCCCACACCTTTAGGGGCCCAAGACTGGCTCTCCCCCCCCCCCCAATTTCCCCCTTGCTTGCAGCCCTCCCAGCCTGCACCTGACCCACTCTTCGCCCGATTTCCCTGGTGTGGCTGCTGCTGGCGTTGTCGCCAAGTTTGCCTCTCTTTCCCTCTCCCCTGCAGCTTCGTCAAAGGGGCTTTTGAGAAGGCGGCTGTAGCAGGGGCCACGGACAGCAGGGTGGGTGCTCCAACGCTGAGATAATTTGCAAGGGGGGGCTGAGATTTTGACTGCCTAGGGGCCTCCACAGAGTTTCATCCGGCAAGAGACATTGCCGAATTGTCACACTGAATGTGCCTTCCCTGTGGGAAAGTTGTCTTGGAATGGCAGGAAACGTTTGGAAATAAATCAATAGGGTTATTTAAAGGGCGAGTCTAGCAAACTGTGCGGCCCCGTGGCAGAGTGGTAAAGCAGCAATACTGCAGTACTGTGGTCTGAACTCTCTGCTCATGACCTGAGTTCGATTCCGGCGGAAGTAGGGTTGCCAAGTCCAATTGAAGAAATATCTGGGGACTTTGAGGGTGGAACCAGGAGACTTTGGGGGTGGAGCCAGGAGACATTAGGGGTGGAGCCAAGATCAAGGCTGTGACAAGCATAATTGAGCTCCAAAGGGAGTTCTGGACATCACATTTAAAGGGACGGCACCCCTTTTCAATGCCTTCCTTCCATAGGAAATAATGAAGGATAGGGGCACCTTCTTTTAGGGCTCATAGAATTGGACCCCCTGGTCCAATCTTTTTGAGACTTGGGGGGCATTTTGGGGAGAGGCACTAGATGCTGTACTGAAAATATGGTGCCTCTATCTCAAAACACAGCCCCCCCCCAGAGCCCCAGATACCCGCAGATCAATTCTCCATTATTTTCTATGGGAATAAATCTCTATAGGAAATAATAGAGTTCCCAGCAGACATTTTCTTCTCCTCCCCCCTGCTTTCTGAAGACCCTGAAGCAGAGGAAGGGCCTCCAAACTGGGGATCTCCTGCCCTCACCTGGGGATTGACAACCCTAGGCGGAAGCTGGATTCAGGTAGCCGCCTCAGGTTGACTCAGCCTTCCATCCTTCCGAGGTTGGTAAAATGAGTCCCCAGCTTGCTGGAGGGGAAAGTGTAAAAGACTGGGGAAGACAATGGCAAACCACCCTGTTAAAAGTCCGCCATGAAAACGTGAAAGCAACGTCACCCCAGAGTCAGAAACAACTGGTACTTGCACAGGGGACCTTTCCTTTCCAGCAGACTGAGCCAGGAGGTTTCTCCATCAAGTTTGAAATACGGCTTTGCAGTTGCATCTTTCCTTTTGCCATCACCATGGTTGTTGGCTCAAGGCAGACACGGGGACCACTAGCAGGCAAGGGACCTCGAGGAAGTGCTTGCAGCGCTGGAATTAGCATTGCTGCCAAAGGTTTGTAGAAAACAAGTGAAGCCGTTAGGCGAAAAGGTTCAGAGCAATTTTCCTGCAGCCCTGAGATACATGGATCAGGCTAGTAGGCTTGCCAGGTCCAATGCAAGAAATATCTGGGGACTTTGGGGGTGGAGCCAGGAGACTTTGAGGGCGGAGCCAGGAGCTGGGTTGGGACAAGCATAATTGAACTTCAAAGGGAGTTCTGAGCATCACATTTCAAGGGACCGCGCACCTTTTAAATGCTTTCCCTCCATTGGAAATAATGTAGGAGAGGGGCACCTTCTTTTGGGGCTCATAGAATTGGACCCCCTGGTCCAATACAACAAATATCTGGGGACTTTGGGGGTGGAGCCAGGAGACATTGGGGGTAAAGCCAGGAGACTTTGGGGGTGGAGCCAGGAGAAAGGTTGTGACAAGCATAATTGAACTCCAAAGGGAGTTCTGGCCATCCCATTTCAAGGGACCGCACACCTTTTAAAATGCCTTCCCTCCATTGGAAATAGTGAAGGATAGGGGCACCTTATTTGGGGGCTCATAAAATTGGACCCCCTGGTCCAATCCTTTTGAAACTTGGAGGGTGTTTTGAGAAGAGGTACCAGATGCCCTGCTGAAAACATGGTGCATCTACCTCAAAAAACCCCAGATACCCATGGATCAATTCTCCATTATACCCTATGGATATCGGTCTCCGTAGGGAATAATGAAGTGCCCAGCAGACATCCCCCTGCTTTCTGATGACCCTGAAGTGGGGAGAAGGTCTCCAAACTGGGGGATCTCCTGCCCCCACCTGGGGATTTGGTAAGAACAGAGGATACCCGAAATAGAGGTGTCAAAAACAACAGAGTTCGGGTAGCACAAACAAACACCGTACATTCAATTGCTCATCAATTGCTCATTCCATATCCACAAACATATTCTTAAAGTTTCAGTCCACAAAAGTCCACTGTATTCCAAAACATGCCTTGAGATGCAATCTTCAATTTCTTGTAAGAAGTGTTGGAGAAGAAAATAGAGACACTCTGGACCGCGTAGCCGGCGGGGGAGAAGTCTCTCTGTAAATCATTTCTCCAAGCCAAGGAGAATGCATTTAAATTAGCTTTCTTTCCACCTCTCGCCACATCTATTTGCTTTCGGGTAGGTGGGTGGGTGGGTGGATGGGTGGATGAGTTGGTGGGTGGGAGGGAGGGGGAGGTGCTGCACAGAGGGGGGTGGGGCTGCCAGAGTGGCGGAGAGAGTGGGGGCAGCCAGAGGGGGGGGGCCTCCACCCAAAGTTTTTTTCCGTGCCCCCCCCCCAACTGGAATTTTCTGTCTATGGAACCAAATGCAGGCCTCATTTTTGGCAGGGGCTCACAGGAGCAGAACTCTGGAACCTCTAAATGTTATTGTGCTCTTGCTTTCTTACCCCAACCCCCACCCCCACCCATATTTCCTTCTAGGCTCCATTGCTCGACTCCCCCCCACACCCGTGAGAATTTTGCTGAACTCTTAAGATTTGAGAAACTTTCTAATATTTTCCCCCAGAAAAAAATGGGAAAATAACCAAAACATATCAATCAGACAGCTGGAAATCTTTATCCTGCCACTGTGGCCACATAGGAGAAAAGAATTTTAGAAGTATGATAGCAGTAAGGTTTTATTATGACAATAATAATTCAAGAAGCCTTTTAAGAAGAAGAAGAAGAAGATATTGGATTTATATCCCACCCTCCACTCTGAAGAGTCTCAGAGCGGCTCACAATCTCCTTTCCCTTCCTCCCCTCACAACAGACACCCTGTGAGGTAGATGAAGATAATGGATTTATATCCCGCCCTCCACTCCGAAGAGCCTCAGAGCGGCTCACAGTCTCCTTTACCTTCCTCCCCCACAACAGACACCCTGTGAGGTGGGTGGGGCTGGAGAGGGTTCTCACAGCAGCTGCCCTTTCAAGGACAACCTCTGCCAGAGCTATGGCTGACCCAAGGCCATTCCAGCAGGTGCAAGTGGAGGAGTCGGGAATCAAACCCGGTTCTCCCAGATAACCCCTACACTTAACCCCTACACCAAACTGGCTCAATGCTGAGCTGATATAATTTAGTACACCTTCCAGTGATGTCAGGGGTGTGTGGCACATGCAAAGGAGTTATGCCAATGAGTTGTGCTAATGAGCTCTGGCACCTCTTCTTCTACAAAACCACCCCTGGGGGGAAAAATCTGTTGCACAAACTAACTTAGGAAGCTTTCTGTGAGGTCTGAGTTCCTTGTTTACGTAAAGAGAGGCAATCTATCTTCTGAACGGCAGACGTGGCTGTGTTCATTACTGATACCACAGGACTCTTGGGGAAAATAAATGTATTCGTCTGGTTTGATGGATTCTGGAAACGCTACTCAGCCGCATTAATGGCTGGCTAATGGAAGGAGCAGCAGCTGGGAAACGCTAATAATCGGTGTTCAGAATGTTGGGCGTGAGCCTAGACTACCTGGATCCAAATAATCTCAGGCCAATTCCCCCCCACACACACACACACACATCTAGTCACGGCCAATTTATAGTGCCCCCCCTCATGGAGTTTTCAAGTTATATCCTGCTCTTCCCTTTGTTCCAAGCAATTTATTCACTGTGTTGCATTCAACCATTGCTCATTCTCTCTCTCAACCTCACCTACCTTACAGGATTGTTGTGGATATTAAATAGAGGAAGAGAATGCACACTACTCAGCTCCATGGAAGAAGGTCTGGGCTTATCCATCCATCTATCTACCCATCCATCTACCCATCCATCCATCCATCTACCCATCTATCCATCTACCCATCTATCTATCTATCTATCTATCTATCTATCTATCTATCTATCTATCTATCTATCTATCTATCTATCTATCTATCTATCATCTATCAATCTATCTATCTATCTATCTATCTATCTATCTATCTATCTATCTATCTATCTATCTATCATCTATCTATCCATCCATCCACCCACCCACCCATCCATCCATCCATCCATCCATCCATCCATCTATTCTATTGGGGAGGGACGGTGGCTCAGTGGTAGAGCATCTGCTTGGGAAGCAGAAGGTCCCAGGTTCAATCCCTGGAATCTCCAAAAAAGGGTCCAGGCAAATAGGTGTGAAAAACCTCAGCTTGAGACCCTGGAGAGCCGCTGCCAGTCTGAGAAGACAATACTGACTTTGATGGACCAAAGGTCTGATTCAGTATAAGGCAGCTTCATATGTTCATGTTCATATCTATTTATCTATCTATCATCTATCTATCATCTATCTATCCATCCACCCACCCACCCATCCATCCATCCATCCATCCATCCATCCATCCATCCATCCATCCATCCATCCATCCATCCATCCAACCATCCATCCAACCATCCATCCAACCATCCATCTATTCATCCATCCATCCGTCTATCTATCTATCTATCTATCTATCTATCTATCTATCTATCTATCTATCTATCTATCTATCTATCTATCTATCTATCATCTATCTATCTATCTATCTATTTATTTTTATTTTGGTAAATTTCTATTCTGCCCTTTCCCAGATGGGCTCAGGGCAGATTACATCCAGATAAAACCAGTCAAATACAATAAAACCAATAAAATAGAATTAAAACAGCAACACAACACAGTACTGTATAGCAAAGGTCTGTCTGTCTGTCTGTCTGTCTGTCTATCTATTTATTCTATCATCTATCTAACCTATCTATCTTCATCTTCATCATCATCATCATCATCATCATCATCATCATCATCATCTATCTTTCTATTATCTATCTACTTATCTATCATCTATCTACCTATTTGTCTGTCTGTCTATCGGTGCTGTCACATGGCAGCCATTTGCAAGTGGATTTCTCCATTTCACACCATAAAATCTAATAGTATACTGCATTAAAATGGATTTTGTCATGTGTGTGGAAGTACCCTATCTATCATCTCTGTACCTATATCTATCTATTGATTGGTCGATATAGATATATAAAAAAGCAATGTTTGCCAAGGAACAGCTACAGAGACTGACTGCGAACTTTATAAAGAACTCTGAGCCACAACTCCCCAATATTTAAAACACTGCTGTGGGAATGAATATCATCACCAAGGAAACGCCATGGGTGGGGCCGGAGGAAAGAAGGATGGATAACGTCTTGGGGGAATCCGGGTAACACCCTCAATCAGACGCAACTTCCTCATTTGTCCCAGGACACCCTCAAACACCAACAGCTGTGAGTGTGTCATCTGAAGGATGGATTCCGTCTCACACTGTAAACAAAGTTCCTAACATAGCAACAGCAATTCCAGCTTTTTCAAAACCTGTTATTTTCTTCTGGGCTGCCTCAGCCATTACTTCTCACTGACCTTATGAAGCTCAGGGTAGATCTATAATACAATAGATCTACAATACGATAGATCTTCTATATAATAAAAGATCCAACCCAACCGTTCTACAGAATGTTTAAGACTAATTCTTAGTGACACGGTAAACGTGTGCGGACTGTACCACATCAGACAGCAGGTTGCATGACTATACGTACCCACAGAGTGGGGAATCCTTTCATATTATTTATTTAGGAAATCAACCTTGACTGTTCAGATGTTGAAGCTGAAGCTCAAATACTTTGGCCACCAAATGAGAAGGGAACTGTTGAGTATCGGACTCTGCACCCGCGCCGCGCAAGCCGGGACGTCCTCGGGTTACCTGGCGCAGCGCGGGAAAAGTCACCGCCAATCAAGACCAAGCGCGGGAAGTTTAACTGGCCAGGATTGGGCTGGCCAGCAGGGGGGTTGATCCGGGGTGCATGTATATATTAGCGGACCCGGCCGCGTGTTCCGCAGTTCTGTAATGTACCAGCGATTAAAGACCAATGCCTTTACCACGTCTCGTCTCCCAGTACATTACACTGGCGACGAGGATGGGATCTAGATAGGTCCGGCCGGAGACGAGGAAGGCGAGAGACCGCAGGATCGGGCAGCCCGCCGCCACCATGGCGAACTCGAGCGTAACGACGGGCCATCTTGCGGAATTCAACCCGGAGCACCCCGAGAGATGGGAGACCTACACCGAAAGGGTCGAGTGCTACCTGCGGGCGAACCTGATCGACGATGACGAGAGAAAGAGAGACGTCCTGCTGAGCGTCTGTGGCGAAGAGACCTTCGAGATCGCACGAGGTCTCTCCGCTCCAGCTAAGCTGACGGAGAGGACCTACCGGGAAGTCGTGAGGCTCCTCACGGGCCACTTTTCACCCCAACCGTCCATCGTCGCCCGCCGATTCCTCTTCCACAAGAGGGACCAAAAGTCGGGGGAGACAGCGGCGGTCTACCTGGCGGCCCTTCGGCAGATCGCCGGAAATTGCAACTTTGACAAAAGGGACGAAGCCCTGCGGGACCGTTTCGTCTGGGGCCTCCGCGACGAGCGATTGCAGCAGAAGCTCTTCGCGAAGGAGGAGCTAACGCTACAACAAGCCTTCAACGAGGCAACGGCCTTCGAGAGGGCCACCAAGGCGTTCGGCCAGCCACGAGGTGAAGCAGTCCACCAAGGGGAAACGGAGCCAGAAGACCGAACAGAGGAAGAAGCGTTTCAACTCCGGCGGCCCCAAAGAACGGACACAAGGGCCCCCACTAGACAGCGAGCGACGGAGAGGGCCACCGCCACCACCGGTCCCAGGTGCGCCAGCTGCGGCGACCCCCACGAGCGCCGGGACTGCCCGTACCGCAACCTGGACTGCCGCAGCTGCGGAAAGACGGGCCACATCGCTCGGGCTTGCCGGGCCAAGAACAGCCGCCGACAACCATCAGCGCATCACGACTCCCTGGACACCCACACGACGGCATCCACCACTCTGCAGGTATTGAACTTGCCCCTATCGGCCCCAGACAAGGTCAAAATGTCGGTCCTAATCGAGGGCGCCCCCTGCACCATGGAAGTGGACTCGGGTTCCTCCATCTCCATCATTTCGGAGGAAACCCTCAAGAAACTATGCCCCCACCGCCGCCTTCAAACGAGGCCAGCGGACTTCGTACTGAGGGACTTTCAGAAGAACCCAGTACACATCGTGGGGTGGGCCCGGGTGCATGTGGAAAGAAGGGGTTTCAGAGGGCCCCTGGACATCCTAGTGGTCAAGCGCCAACTGACCACACTTCTAGGGTTGGCTTGGTTCAATCCCCTGGGGATCCAGCTGGTGGGGGTGGACCACTTGCAGGCAAGCAATTTCGACGGGGTC
Source organism: Heteronotia binoei (assembly GCF_032191835.1). Taxonomy (NCBI): domain Eukaryota; kingdom Metazoa; phylum Chordata; class Lepidosauria; order Squamata; family Gekkonidae; genus Heteronotia; species Heteronotia binoei. Next base: position 10,410,899 of record NC_083232.1, read on the forward strand.
TGCCGAGAGTTCCCCGAGGTCTTTGATGGGTCTTTGGGGAGCTATAAGGGTCCGCCCATCACCCTACCGATTGACCCAATGCTCAGGCCCATAAGGCTTAAAGCGAGGCGCGTCCCGTTCGCCCTTAAGCCGAAAATAGAGGCAGAACTGGACCGCCTAACGGCCCAGGGCGTCCTAGAACCGGTAACATACGCGGAATGGGAAACCCCCATAGTAACGCCCGTCAAACCCAATGGGGAGGTGAGGATCTGCGCTGACTACAAGTGCACGATCAATAAGGCGCTACAAGACAACCCCTACCCAGTCCCGGTGGTCAGCCACGTCCTAGCAGCGCTAGCCGGGGCGAAGGTTTTTGGGAAGCTGGACTTAGCACAAGCATACCAGCAACTGCCGGTCGACGCTAAGACAGCGGAGGCGCAGACGATCGTGACCCACAGGGGCGCGTTCAGGGTTAAACGGCTGCAGTTCGGGGTCAGTGTGGCTCCGGGGATATTCCAGAGCATAATGGACTCTCTCCTTAAAGGGATCCCCGGAGTTCAACCCTTCTTTGACGACGTTTTAATCGCCGCCCCCAATGAAGGAGAGTTCTGCTGCCGCCTGCGCGAGGTCCTCAGGCGGTTCCAAGCGGCGGGGCTGAGAGTCAAAAAGGAGAAATGTTTGTTAGGGGTCCCGCGAGTGGAGTTCCTGGGGTTCGCCGTGGACGCGGCGGGGATACACCCGACGGCGGACAAGACCAGGGCCATAGTCCAGGCTCCTGCGCCCAAATGCAAGGCAGAACTACAGAGTTTTTTAGGATTGTTGAACTTTTATCACACGTTCCTACCGCACAAAGCCGCCGTAGCGGAACCGTTGCACCGTTTGCTGGATAAACAGGCCCCGTGGGTCTGGGGCCAACGCCAAGCCGCGGCGTTCCAAGCAGTGAAGGACCTCTTGGTCTCTAACGCGGTACTTCACCACTACGACGAAAACCTACCCCTGATCCTAGCTTGCGACGCCTCCCCCTACGGAGTAGGAGCGGTTTTGGGGCACCAACTCCCGGACGGGAGGGAAGTGCCAGTCGCGTACTATTCACGGACTCTATCTCCAGCGGAGCGGAACTACGCTCAAATTGACAAGGAGGCCTTGGCGATCGTGGCGGGGGTGCACAAGTTCAACGACTACCTCTACGGTAGGCGTTTCACCATCGCCACGGACCACAAGCCGCTCCTGGGCCTCCTAGCTCCAGACCGTCAGACCCCCCAAATCCTATCCCAGAGGGTCCTGAGGTGGAACCAGTTCCTGAACTCCTACACGTATGAACTGGTCCACCGCCCGGGTAAAGCCATGGGACACGCCGATGCCCTCAGCCGCCTGCCGCTCCCCATGACAGAACCGGATCCCGCCCCTGCACATGGGGTAATGCTCATTGAATCGCTCCCCGAGCGCCCCCTGCACGCGGCGGAGGTGGCTCGGGCAACAGGGAGGGACCGCATCCTGGCACGGGTCAGGGACTGGGTGGGGAGGGGGTGGCCATCAGGCAAAGTCGAAGACGCGTTCAGGCCATTCGCGTCCAGGAAGGACGAGCTATCAACCCACAAGGGGTGTGTGCTTTGGGGCAGCCGGGTGGTGGTTCCCCCCCCCTTGCGCAAGCAGGTGCTGGAAGACCTCCACGAGACCCACCCGGGCATCGTGAGGATGAAAGCCCTGGCCCGTAGTTATGTGTGGTGGCCGGGCATGGATGAGGAGATAGAGGGGTGGGTGAGGAGGTGCCAACCCTGCCAAGAATCCCGGCCCGATCCCCCATCAGCCCCGGTCCACAGATGGGAGTCTAACAGGCGACCATGGTCCCGCCTCCACTTAGATTTTGCAGGCCCGTATCAGGGCCAAATCTTTTTTATACTTGTGGATGCCTACACAAAATGGCTGGAGGTGATTCCAGTAGCCTCGACCTCCACAGCAGCAGCCGTCCGGGCACTCAGGAGGGTCCTATGCACGCACGGGATCCCAGACACCCTGGTGACGGATAACGGTACTGCATTCACCTCCCGGGAATTCCGGGAGTTCACGGAGAGGTACCTCATACGACACATAAGATCCGCACCCTTCCATCCGGCCACCAACGGCCAGGCAGAGCGGATGGTGCGGACCACCAAGGAAGCACTGGGGAGAATAGTACAAGGGGATTGGGACCACCGCCTCTCAGCCTTCCTGTTCCACAACAGGATCACCCCAAACCCTATAACGGGATCCAGCCCCGCAGAACTGCTTATGGGGAGGAAACTGACAACACGCCTAGACAGGCTGCACCCCGACCGGGCCCCCGAGGTCCGCGGGTCCCCAGAGGTCCGGGAGGCGGTGCGGGGGTTCTTTCCGGGTGACCCGGTATACGCGAAGAACTTCGCAAGCGGTCCCGAGTGGGTCGCGGGGAGAGTCCTTAGGGTGACAGGTTCCAGGTCATACGAGGTGACCACCGAAGGGGGCCAGGTACTAAGGCGGCACATAGATCAGCTGCGCCGCCGCACCCTACCCGAAGAAACAGAGGAGGTAGGGAATAGGGAACCGCGGGCAACCGAAGGTCCGGAAGGGCGCTCGCCAATACAGGAACTACCCACTTATGACGCCCCCAGAGACACCGAACCAGAACCGGAGCCTGAAACAGACCCCAACATCCCGCAGCCAGAAGCAGCATCGCCCACAACGGAACCAGCCTCCGCACCAAGAGCGACCCCGAGGAGATCGACACGGGAACGGAGAGCACCGGCGTACCTCCGGGACTATGTGGTTTAAACTAAGGGGGGAGGAGTGTTGAGTATCGGACTCTGCACCCGCGCCGCGCAAGCCGGGACGTCCTCGGGTTACCTGGCGCAGCGCGGGAAAAGTCACCGCCAATCAAGACCAAGCGCGGGAAGTTTAACTGGCCAGGATTGGGCTGGCCAGCAGGGGGGTTGATCCGGGATGCATGTATATATTAGCGGACCCGGCCGCGTGTTCCGCAGTTCTGTAATGTACCAGCGATTAAAGACCAATGCCTTTACCACGTCTCGTCTCCCAGTACATTACAGGAACACTTGCTGGTGAAGAATCTTGAGAGTCCCTTGGACTGCAAGAAGATCAAATCAGTCAGTCCTAAGGGAAATCAACCCAGACTGTTCCCTGGAAGGTCAGATGCTGAAGCTGAAGCTCAAACATTTTGGTCACCAAATGAGAAGGGAGCACTCGCTGGTGAAGAATCTTGAGAGTCCCTTGGACTGCAAGAAAATCCAATCAGTCAGTCCTAAGGGAAATCAACCCAGACTGTTCCCTGGAAGGTCAGATGTTGAAGCTGAAGCTCAAATACTTTGGCCACCAAATGAGAAGGGAGCACTCACTGGTGAAGAATTTTGAGAGTCCCTTGGACTGCAAGAAGATCCAATCAGTCAGTCCTAAGGGAAATCAACCCAGACTGTTCCCTGGAAGGTCAGATGTTGAAGCTGAAGCTCAAACACTTTGGCCACCAAATGAGAAGGGAGCACTCACTGGAGAAGATCCTGATGCTGGGAAAGACAGAAGGCAAAAGAAGGGGACAGCAAAAGAGGAGATGGCTGGACAGCGTTACTGATGTAACTAACACGAATTTGAGGAGACTTTGGAGGATGGTGGTGAGCAGACTTTGGAAAGGGCCTGGTGTGACTTGGACCACGGGGTTGCAAAGAGTTGGACTCGACTGTGCGACTGAACAACAACAATCTCTAAGAGGGGCCTGAAGATCTCCCAGTTTTACAGCTGTTCTCCAGACAATAGAGATCAGTTCACCTGGAGAAAATACCTACTTTAGAAGTAGAATCTATGGCATTACCCTAGGGTTCCCATATTTCGAAAAGCAAAAAAAGAAGACATTTTCCCAACTGACTACTTCAAACGAGCGTCCCCTATGACTTGTTACTTCAAACGAGCGATCACTATCCTTTGCATATTAGGCCACACAATCCCGATGAAGCCAGCCCTTCAAGAGTTTACAGGGTTTTTCTTGCAGGGCCTGGTGTAAGCTCTTGGAGGACCGGCTACATCGGGGGAGTGTGGCCTAATATCCAAAGGAGCTCCTCCTAAGGGAAAAAACGCCCTGGTAAAGGCTGATAGACAGATGGAGGAACTCTGCACTTCAATTAGACTCAGTGTGGGATCATGGTTAGAAAGTTGCCTTCAGATCTAGGAGGTCCAGTTCCAGGATTTCTTTTCATAGAAAAAGCTCAGTAGGAACTCATTTGCATATTAGGCCATGCCCCCTGACATCACCACTGTTTCTCGCAGGAATTTTTTGTAGGAAAAGCCCAGCAGGAACTTATTTGCATATTAGGCCATACCCCCTGACACAAAGCCAGGCAGAGCTGCACTCCGGTGTGCTCCTGCTCAAAAAAAAGCCCTGTCTAGGTCAGATCCTCACTATAACAAAGGAGGAGTCGAGTGCACCTTTAAGACCAACAAAGTTTTATTCAGAATGTCAGCTTTCGCATGCTCCAAGCACAAAAAGTAATGCTCTCTTTTTTTACCTAGGCTTATATAATAGAGTGATTGACATTCTCACATTTTGAAATATTGCTGTTTTATTGCTTTCTCACACTCATGCTACTCAGATCAAAAAAGAATACGATGATATTGGATTTATATCCTGCCCTCCACTCCAAAGAGTCTCAGAGCAGCTCCCAATCTCCTTTCCCTTCCTCCCCCACAACAGACACCCTGTGAGGTAGATGAAGATATTGGATTTATATCCCGCCCTCCACTCTGAAGAGTCTCAGAGCAGCTCACAATCTCCTTTACCTCCCCCCCCCACAACAGACACCCTGTGAGGTAGATGAAGATATTGGATTTATATCCCGCCCTCCACTCCGAAGAGTCTCAGAGTGGCTCCCAATCTCCTTTCCCTCCCCCCCCCGCAACAGACACCCTGTGAGGTAGATGAAGATATTGGATTTATATCCCGCCCTTCAATCCGAAGAGTCTCAGAGCGGCTCACAATCTCCTTTACCCTCCTCCCCCCCACAACAGACATCCTGTGAGGTAGATGAAGATATTGGATTTATATCTCGCCCTCCACTCTGAAGAATCTCAGATCGGCTCACAATCTCCTTTCCCTTCCTCCCCCACAACAGACACCCTGTGAGGTAGATGAAGATATTGGATTTATATCCCGCCCTCCACTCCGAAGAGTCTCAGAGCGGCTCACAATCTCCTTTACCTCCCCCCCCCCCACAACAGACACCCTGTGAGGTAGATGAAGATACTGGATTTATATCCCGCCCTCCACTCCGAGTCTCAGAGCGGCTCCCAATCTCCTTTCCCTCCCCCCCCCCCGCAACAGACACCCTGTGAGGTAGATGAAGATATTGGATTTATATCCCGCCCTCCACTCCCAAGAGTCTCAGAGCGGCTCACAATCTTCTTTACCTTCCTCCCCCACACACACAACAGACACCCTGTGAGGTAGATAAAGATATTGGATTTATATCCCACCCTCCACTCCAAAGAGTCTCAGAGCGGCTCACAATCCCCTTTACCTTCCCCGCCCCCCCCCCAACAGACACCCTGTGAGGTAGATGAAGATATTGGATTTATATCCCGCCCTCCACTCCGAAGAGTCTCAGAGCGGCTCACAATCTCCTTTACCTTCCCCCCCCCCCCCGCAACAGACACCTTGTGAGGTAGAAGAAGATATTGGATTTATATCTTGCCCTCAGAGTCTCAGAGTGGCTCACAATCTCCTTTCCCTTCCTCCCCCACAACAGACACCCTGTGAGGTGCATGGGGCTGAGCGAGCTGCCCTTTCAAGGACAATTCCTGCGAGAGCTATGGCTGACCCAAGGCCATTCTAGCAGGTGCAAGTGGAGGAGTGGGGAATCAAACTTGGTTCTCCCAGATAACAGTCCGCACACTTAACCACTACACCAAACTGGGTTGCTCAATTTGTTAATTTTACTATTCTCTCATTGGATCTTAAATTTGTACCATTCTGCATTCTAAACCACTGCCTGCCAGCTATATGCAGCTCTGCCCACTGCACCTGACTCTTCGTCGGATGAAGTGTGCTTGGAGCACACGGAAGCTTAACGTTCTGAATAAAACTTTGTTGGTCTTAAAGGTACACTTGACTCCTACTTTGTTCTACTGCTTCGGACCGACCCAGCCGTCCACTTAGAGCCTCACTTTGTGCACACTGATGTAAAGCAGGCATTCCTCTTGGCAAGTACTGAAGCCCCCGCCTCCCTAGTCTTCCTTGACCCCTCCTCCCAGTTCTGTCCCTAGATCCTATGTAAATATCGTTCCTACTTCCAGCATCTTCCTCTTCCCTTGAATCCAGAGGTCAACATCTCCTGCATGTCCCTTCCCCTTCAGAAATTGGAATGTTTGTGAACATTCCGTGAAATCTCAGCAACTTAGGAAACATCTATGTGAGGCTACGGTCAACGTTTCGCCCTGCATTGTTGCTGCTTATCAGAGCGATGGCTTGAACCCGAGTGATCGTTTTTCCACAGCATATTTGGTGAGAAAACTCTTTCTACACTTCCATGGCATTGTTTTCTCCCGCACCGACTTAGACCCCCTCCCGTCACTGTCTTTTCTACAAAACCCATCTAGGCTTGTATAAACTTCCTCCTCTTTCTTCTGTTTGCGAAAAACAACAGCTGCTGCCGGACCCATCTCTATGGCAATCCCACCTCGTCTCTTACCTCAAGCGACAAGCATATGTCAAGCGAAAGGGAGATTTTGTATGTGTGATTTTGGACCAGAATATTCTGAAATGTTGCTTTTAAGAAGAAGATATTGGATTTCTATCCCAGCCTATACTCTGAATCTCAGAGTCTCAGAGCGGCTCACAATCTCCTTTCCCTTCCTCCCCCACAACAGACGCCCTGTGAGGTAGAAGAAGATATTGGATTTATATCCCACCCTGTACTCTGAATCTCAGAGTGGCTCACAATCTCCTTTGCCTTCCTCTCCCACAACAGATGCCCTGTGAGGTAGAAGAAGATATTAGATTTATATCCCACCCTATACTCTGAATCTCAGAGTCTCACCATCTCCTTTCCCTTCCTCCCCCACAACAGACGCCCTGTGAGGTAGAAGAAGATATTGGATTTATATCCCAGCTCACTACTCTGAATCTCAGAGTGTCTCTTAATCTCCACAATCTCCTTCGCCTTCCTCTCCCACGACAGATGCCCTGTGAGGTAGAAGAAGATATTAGATTTATATCCCACCCTATACTCTGAATCTCAGAGCGGCTCACACAATCTCCTTCACCTCCTTTACAGGGTATCTGTTGTGCGGGAGGGAGATAAAGGAGATTGTGAGCCACTCTGAGACTCTTGAGTGGAGGGTGGAATATAAATCCAATGTCTTCTTCTTCTTCTTACCTGAATCCAGCTTCCGCCGGAATTGAACTCAGGTTGTGAACAGAGAGTTCAGACCACAGTACTGCTGCTTTACCACTCTGCAGTGCACCACGGGGCCATAGAAACTCCGTGTTTAAAAGCAGCATATCTGATTCCCAGATGGTGGGAATAAATGAAGCCAGGAGGGTTAATATCCACTGTATTTCCAGACAGCCAGATTTCTAGAGTTATCTGCCTGGCCGCTTTGGCCTCCTTCGATGTTATTCATATGTTCCTGCACGTCTGTGGCAATGCTAAAGACTCCAGGGACAGTTAATAATATATAGTTAGGAACGGTATAAATAGAGTGACTTGCGGCAGAAGATGGGGGTGGGGGGGGGAGAGGAAGGATGGAGAGCAAACCATTAAATATTCTGCAACTAAAAGCTTAGTCTGGAGAGCTACTTAAAAACATGGGTTTCCCTCCCTCAAGAGAATATAATATTTTTAGTCTCCTTGTTTGTCCCTTCATGTAGAAGTAATGCAGGATTCGGTCTCCAAACTATCTTTCTGGTCTCTGTCTCTCTCTCTCGCGCGCGCAAGGTGGCTTGTTTGTACTGGGAGATGTTAACAAAAGTCAATATTCTCCTCCTCCCCCTGCGTCCCCTTTTCTTTCTTGTTACAATATATAACTCCTAGCCAAGAGTGCCAAATTTGTTTCTCGTGAGGGGGGGCAGGGTTTCTTTAGAGGACCCAAGGTGGAGAAGAGGGCACAGCCAAAATGCGCAGCCGGGAGTCAGAGAAAGAGGAAAGAAGAAGAATTGCAGATTTATACCCCACCGTTCTCTCTGAATCAGAGACTCAGAGTGGCTCACAATCGCCTTTACCTTCCTCCCCTACAACAGACACCCTGTGAGGTGGGTGGGGATGAGAGGGCTCTCACAGCAGCTGCCCTTTCAAGGACAACTCTACAAGAGCTATGGCTGACCCAAGGCCATTCCAGCAGGTCCAAATGGAGGAGTGGAGGATCGAACCCGGTTCTCCCAGATAAGAGTCGGCACACTTAACCACTACACCACAGCTGGCTCTCCCACCCCAAACCTTTTGAGGTCTCGAGTGTGGATGTTAAAGGTGGACCGAGTGAAAAGCATCCTTCGCCTTCTAAGGGAAGAGGTCCCACTGAGGTCTCTGTGACTGCTGCTGCAATTGTCCCTGGGTTGGAATGGAATATTGAAGATACTTGGGAATTTCTTCCTCAGGTGAACCTCAGCTCTGGAACCTCAGGAATAAGATAGGGAAAGCTGCCTCAGTCTGACACTCTTAACGGGGTCTTGAATTCAACAGGAGCTCACAGGCGCGCAGCTCCTGAACTTTTCTGAGGGTTCCTCCTCTCCATCTACCTACCTTGTTCATTGAATAGGAGATGCAGCTGCAGAAGAAGAAGAAGAAGATATTGGATTTATATCCCGCCCTCCACTCAGAAGAGTCTCAGAGCGGCTCACAATCTCCTTTACCTTCCTCCCCCACAACAGACGCCCTGTGAGTCAGATGAAGATATTGGATTTATATCCCGCCCTCCACTCCAAAGAGTCTCAGAGCGGCTCACAATCTCCTTTACCTTCCTCTCCCACAACAGACACCCTGTGAGGTAGATGAAGATATTGGATTTATATTCCGCCTTCCACTCAGAAGAGTCTCAGAGCGGCTCACAATCTCCTTTACCTTCCTCCCCCACAACAGACACCCTGTGAGGTAGATGAAGATATTGGATTTATATTCCGCCCTCCACTCCGAAGAGTCTCAGAGCGGCTCACAATCTCCTTTCCCTTCCTCCCCCACAACAGACACACTGTGAGGTGGGTGGGGCTGGAGAGGGCTCTCACAGCAGCTGCCCTTTCAAGGACCTCTGCCAGAGCTATGGCTGACCCAAGGCCATTCCAGCAGGTGCAAGTGGAGGAGTGGGGAATCAAACCAGGTTCTCCCAGATAAGAGTCCGCACACTTAACCACTACACCAAACTGGCTCCCTGGATGAGCTCCACCACCTCTTTTTCTACAGAATGACCCTTGCCCTACTAGGTCTCCCCAGCTGCAGGTGGGGGTGGGGGGATGGGTTTGGGTTTCCAGATCCAGGTTAGGAAACTCTTGGAGTTTTGGGGGGTGGAGTTTGGGGGGGTACAAGGCCAAAGAGTCCGCCTAGGGCTGCCAGATCCAATTCAAGAAATATCTGGGGACTTTGGGGGTGGACTTTGGGGGTGGAGCCAGGAGACTTTGGGGGTGGAGCAAGGTTGTGACAAGCACGATTGAACTCCAAGAGGAGTTCCGGCCATCACATTTAAAGGGACCGTACACCTTTTCCCTCCACTGGAAAGAATGAAGGATAGGGGTACCTTCTTTTGGGACTCATAGAATCGGACCCCCCTGGTCCGATCCTTTTTGAAACTTGGGGGGGGGGGTGTTTAGAGGAGATGCACCAGATGCTATGCTGAAAAAACAGCTCCCCCAGAGCCCCACGGATTGATTCTCCATTATATCCTATGGGAACCCGTCTCCATAGGGAATAATGGAATGCCCAGTAGACAAGCCCCTTCCCCCAGTTCCTGATGACCCCGAAGCGGGGGGAGGGCCTCCAAACTGGGAGATCCCCTGCCCCCAACTGGGGATTGGCACTCTTCAGAGCATCCATCTTCTCCATGAGAACTGATCTCTGTAGTCTAGAAATGAGCTGGGGATTCTATGGAATCCCCAGGTCCCGCCTGGAGGCTGGCAGCCCTCCTGCGGACCCACACATTAACTTACGCTGGATGCCCAAACAGGCTTCCCACTGAATGGTTGTAAGGGGAGCCAGTGGTTTCAGAGGCGATTCTCCCTCAGGCAGCTGCCCGCATTTATTTTTCAGAGCTGTCTCCACACTGAGGAAACCCAAATGTCTTGGGCTGTATACGGGAAAGCCCCGATGCCAACACCCTTGGAAACCAGACCACACATCTGTCAGAACTGCTGCCCGATGGCCGTTTTGGGGGAAGGCCATGCGGTCGTGTCTTACTGCGTGGGCTAGTTCTCTGAGGCAGCGGTTTCGGAGGGAATGAGCCAGCTTCCGTTTTCCAGCCCCGGCCCAAGCCCAAGCGCTTTCAGGTTAACGAGACCGGCTGCTTTCGGAGAGCAGCTGGAATTCAGTTTGGCTGTGGAAGTCAGCTATTAAGCACGTCGACTTGGAAGCGCGTCCTGTTGCTTTCGGTGGCGTTTGCTTCCAACTCAGATTTCAACATGAGGTAATGGCCAAAATGTAGGAGTTGTACCTGGGAAACCCCAGGTCCAGTTTGGTGTAGTGGTGAAGTGTGCGGACTCTTATCTGGGAGAACCGGGTTTGATTCCCCACTCCTCCATTTGCACCTGCGGGCATGGCCTTGGGTCAGCCAGAGCTCTGGCAGAGTTGTCCTTGAAAGGGCAGCTGCTGTGAGAACCCTCTCAGCCCCACCCGCCTCACAGGGTGTTTGTGGGGGAGGAAGGTAAAGGAGATTGTGAGCCGCTCTGAGACTCTTTGGAGTGGAGGGCGGGATATAAATCCAATATCTTCATCTACCTCACAGGGTGTCTGTTGTGGGGGAGGAAGGTAAAGGAGATTGTGAGCCCCTCTGAGACTCTTCGGAGTGGAGGGCGGGATATAAATCCAATATCATCTTCTTCTTCTTCTTCTTCTTCTTCTTCTTCTTCTTCTTCATATCCACGTGTCGGCTAAAATATTCACTAGGCCAGGGGTGGCCAACGGTAGTTCTCCAGATGTTTTTTTTGCCTACAACTCCCATCAGCCCCAGCCAGCATGGCCAATGGCCATGGCTGGGGCTGATGGGAGTTGTAGGCAAAAAAAAAAATCTGGAGAGCTACCGTTGGCCACCCCTGCACGAGGTGATTTCGGGCTTTTTTTCTTAGCCTGATCATCCTTGCAGGGCTGTTTTGAGGATAAAAATGGTGGAGGAGAGAACCAGATAAGACACTCTGAGATAGGGCAGTCAAGTCCAATACAAAAAAATATCTGGGGATCTTGGGGGTGGAGCCAGGAGACTTTGGGGGTGGAGCCAAGAGCAAGGTTGGGACAAGCACAATTGAACTCCAAACAGAGTTGCAGCCATCACATTTAAAGGGACCACGCATCTTATAAATGCTTTCCCTCCCTTGGAAAATAATGAAGGATAGGGGCGCCTTCTTTGGGGGTTCATAGATATACACAGATCAATTCTCCATTGTACCCTATGGGAATCGGTCTCCATCGGGAATAATGGAGTGCTGGGCAGACATTCTCCCCCCCCCCCCGCCCCGCTTTCGGATCTCCTGGTCCAATCTTTTTGAAACTTGGAGGTTATTTGGGGGAGAGGTACTGGATGCTATGCTGCAAATTTGGTGCCTCTAGCTCAAAAAAACAGGGGGCCGCCAGCTCCAGATATACACAGTTCAATTCTCCATTATACTCTATGGAATCGGTCTCCATCGGGAATAATGGAGTGCTGGGCAGACATTCTCCCCCCGCCCCGTTCTCGGATCTCCTGGTCCAATATTTCTGAAACTTTGAGGTTATTTGGGGGAGAGGTACTGGATGCTATGCTGCAAATTTGGTGCCTCTAGCTCAAAAAACAGCCCCCCCCAGCTCCAGATATACACAGATCAATTCTCCATTATACCCTATGGGAATCGGTCTCCATCGGGAATAATGGAGTGCTGGGCAGACATTCTCCCCCCCCCCCCCCGCCCCGCTTTCGGATCTCCTGGTCCAATCTTTTTGAAACTTGGAGGTTATTTGGGGGAGAGGTACTGGATGCTATGCTGCAAATTTGGTGCCTCTAGCTCAAAAAACAGCCCCCCCCCCAGCTCCAGATATACACAGATCAATTCTCCATTATACCCTATGGGAATCGGTCTCCATCGGGAATAATGGAGTGCTGGGCAGGCATTCTCCCCCCGCCCCGCTTTCTGAGCACCCTGAAGCAGGGGTAGGGTCTCCAAACCAGGGGATCCCCTGCCCCCCATCTGAGGATTTAGGCAAACAGGACGCCACAGTGTAATGCTCGGTAAGGCAAAAATAGGAGAACGCTGTGTAATTTACAAAACAAGAATAAATGTAGCCACTCTTATTATGCTTTCAGTTCATTGGAACATCACAAACACAACTTTCAACCAAAATACAGCGACTCTTCACTGAGCTCAACATCCATAGTGGTTCCAGATCAATATGCAATGCTATACAGGTACAATATCTTGCTGACTAAAAATGTCCTGTTTCTTGGTAGACGCAAGTGTGCCATTTATTCAAGTGCAGTGAGGGTAGCAGTCCTCAATCCCACAGGTACGGCGACACGGAACCGAGGTTCCTTCCGTGTTTCATACTCCACTTCCACTGGCCGCCTGTATTTTCTTGGAACCCTTGCTTAGGCAACAGCTCTCACATCGCTTGCGTGTCCCATCTGCACGCTTGGATCAAATGGTGAGAGACCTAGGGCTGCCAACTCTGATTTGGGAAGGCCTGGAGATTTGGGGAGGAGCAAGGACAGGGTGGATTTTGGAAGGGACCTGGGCAGGGTATAGTGGCACCAAATCCATATTCCAAAGCAGCTGTTTTCTCCAGGGGAACTGAACTCTGCACAGTTGACATTCTGGGAGATCTCTTCAACGGATTTATAGTGATATAACTCTCTGTAAGATTACTGTAGTATCGATAGTTGCTGAGGTAGGATTTAAGAAGCGACTTAAGTGCATAAACTAGATAGATAGATAGATAGATAGATAGATAGATAGATAGATAGATAGATAGATAGATAGATAGATAGATAGATAGATAGATAGATAGATAGATAGATAGAGAGAGAGAGAGAGACGGATGGACAGACAGACAGACGGACAGACAGATGGATAGATAGATGGACAGACAGACAGACAGAGGGACGGCCAGACAAACAGACAGACGGACAGATGGATAGATAGACGGACAGACAGACAGATGGAGGGAGGGACAGACAGACGGATAGACAGACAGACGGACGGAGGGACGGACAGACAGACAGACGGACAGATGGATAGATAGACAGACGGGTGGACGGACAGATGGATAGACAGGCAGACGGAGGGAGGGAGGGAGGGACAGACAGACAGACAGACAGACAGATGGATAGATAGACGGACAGACAGACAGATAGATGGATAGACAGACAGACGGATAGATTTTCATGGTTACTGTGAATGGTAACTATCTTTTCTTCCCACACGTAATAATTCAGGAGCATTAGATGCAAAGAAATCAGAGGGATTGCTGAATTATATTTTTTTAAAGCCTCTGTAAGTATGAAAAGAGGGTGGCTACAGGCCTTGCGCTGCGCACAAAAACAAAAGAAGAGCCCTGCAGGATCAAAGGAGAGGCCTGTTTAGAATAGGAGTCCCCATGTGGTGCCCTCCAACACCTTCTCTAGCAAGTGCCACATGTTTTTCGAAAGTGGGTGGCACCCGGTGGGGCTTCCCCCCCAGCAAGGCTTCTGATTGGCTGTGCAGATTTTCTAAAACCATTGCATTGACAGCAGCTGCCACCCCAGCCCAAGGATTTTCATTTAGGGTTGCCAATCCCCAGGTGAGGGCAGGGGATCCCCCAGTTTGGAGGCCCTCCCCTCCCCCGCTTCAGGGTCGTCAGAAAGCGGGGGGGGAGGGGAGGGAAATGTCTGCTGGGAACTCTGTTATTCCCTATGGAGATTTATTCCCCTAGAAAATCATGGAGAATTGATCCGCGGGTATCTGGGGCTCTGAGGAGGCTGTTTTTTGAGATAGAGGGACCAAACTTTCAGTACAGCATCTAGTACCTCTCCCCAAAATACCCCCCAAGTTTCAAAAAAATTGGACCAGGGGGTCCAAATCTATGAGCCCCAAAAGAAGGTGCCCCTATCCTTCATTATTTCCTATGGAAGGAAGGCATTTTAAAAGGTGTGCCGTCCCTTTAAATGTGATGGCCGGAACTCCCTTGGAGTTCATTTATGCTTGTCACACCCTTGCTCCTGGCTCCGCCCCTAATGTCTCCTGGCTCCACCCCTAATGTCTCCTGGCTCCACCCCCAAAGTCCCCAGATATTTCTTGAATTGGACTTGGCAACCCTAACTGTACTTCACTGTAAGTCTGTTTCCATTAAACGTGAACCCTGGGTGGTACGGGCAAAGAGTACCACCCTCAAGGAAGCTCCCTCCGTCAGAATTTCCAACTGCGCTAGCCCAAAGTTTATGACTCCGCAGTCACCACGGAGGGCAGCTTTATTGAAGCTGAGTAGATGTTTGGAACACTTTGGTGGCTTTTTTTCTTTCTTTCTTGCACTGTTTCTTTTGGAGACCAGCCGCCGGTTGAGGGGCAACGGCTCCAGTCGGCCTTTCAGTCCTGGGAAGGGCTCACAGACTTGAGTTAGGCCTTCAGCCAAGTGCTTTTGTTAGCTCTCACAGGGCTTTTTTTGTAGCAGGGACTCCTTTGCCTATTAGGCCACACACCCCCTGATGGAGCCAATCCTCCTGGAGCTTACAGGGTTCTTCGTACATGGCCTACTGTAAGTTCTTGGAGGATTGGCTATATCAGGGGAGGGATGGTGGCTCAGTGGTAGAGCATCTGCTTGGGAAGCAGAAGGTCCCAAGTTCAATTCCCGGCATCTCCAACTAAAAAGGGTCCAAGCAAAGAGGCGTGAAAAACCTCAGCTTGAGACCCTGGAGAGCCGCTGCCAGTCTGAGTAGACAATACTGACTGAGGGTCTGATTCAGTAGAAGGCAGCTTCATTTGTTCATATATGTTCATATGACTCTCTTTTAGGGAGAGATGGTGGCTCAGTGGTAGAGCATCTGCTTGGTAAGCGGAAGGTCCCAGGTTCAATCCCCGGCATCTCCAACTAAAAAGGGTCCAGGCAAGTAGGCGTGAATAACCTCAGCTTGAGACCCTGGAGAGCCATGAATGGGGCTGTGGCTCAGTAGTAGAGCATCTGCTTGGTAAGCAGAAGGTCCCAGGTTCAATCCCCGGCATCTCCAACTAAAAAGGGTCCAGGCAAATAGGTGTGAAAAACATCGGCTTGAGACCCTGGAGAGCCGCTGCCAGTCTGAGTAGACAATACTGACTTTGATGGACTGAGGGTCTGATTCAGTAGAAGGCAGCTTCATATGTTCATATAACTCTCTTTTAGGGAGGGACGGTGGCTCAGTGGTAGAGCATCTGCTTGGTAAGCAGAAGGTCCCAGGTTCAATCCCCGGCATCTCCAACTAAAAAGGGTCCAAGCAAAGAGGCGTGAAAAACCTCAGCTTGAGACCCTGGAGAGCCGCTGCCAGTCTGAGTAGACAATACTGACTTTGATGGGCTGAGGGTCTGATTCAGTAGACGGCAGCTTCAGATGTTCAGATGTTCAGGGGGTGTGGCCTAATAGGCAAAGGCATTTCTGCTACACACACACAAAAAAAGCCCTTCGGTCCTCCGTAGCTGGTTGTTCTGAACCGGGGCGACCAAACTGTGCCTCTTTCATACATATACTGTAACTCTCAAAGCCCCCACCGCCCCGTCAGCTGACTTGGAGAAGACATTTCTCTCCTTAAATCGCTTCTCCGAGCCAAGTCAGCCAGTGGCTTGGAGAAGGCGTTGGAAGTTGCTTTCTTTCCACCTCTCCCCTATCTATTTTCCTTCTTTCCTTCCTGTCTTTCAGCTCTCAAAAATCTGACGTTTCTTCTATGTGGCTCTTATGTTAAGCACGTGCGGCCACCCCTGTTCAGAACTCAAAAGCAGCCCAGGGGAGGCCTTGTCTGGGCTGAAGAAGGGAAAGAAGAAGACTGCAGATTTATACCCCGCCCTTCTCGCTGAATCAGAGACTCAAAAGGGCTTACAATCTCCTATATCTTCTCCCCCCACAACAGACACACTGTGAGGTGGGTGGGGCTGAGAGGGCTCTCACAGCAGCTGCCCTTTCAAGGATAACTTCTGTGAGAGCTGTGGCTGACCCTAGCCTAGGCCATTCCAGCAGCTGTAAGTGGAGAAGTGGGGAATCAAACCTGGTTCTCCCAGATAAAAGTCCGCGCACTTAACCACGACACCAAACTGGCGTATTAGACCTCACCGCCTGGTGTCACCATTGTTTCACACAGGGCTTTTTTTTGTAGAAAAAGCCCAGCAGGGACTCATTTGCATATTAGGCCACACCCCCTGACACCAAGCCAGCTGGAACTGCATTCCGGTGCGTTCCTGCTCGACCCCCCTGCCCCCCGGTGTAGAACTGATATTCTTTGCTCATGTCATGCATTCTGAGCTATCAATTGGACCTAGGTCGCCTGGTCCCCTCCAGCCACTGACAGGTGACACCCACCTCACAAGGTGTCTATTGTGGGGGGAGAAGATATAGGAAATTGTGAGCCACTCTGAGTCTCTCATTCAGAGAGAAGGAAAGGAAAGGTCCCCTGTGCAAGCACCAGTCGTTTCCAACTCTGTGGTGACGTTCCTTTCACAACGTTTTCATGGCAGACTTTTAACTGGGTGGTTTGCCATTGCCTTCCCCACTTTTACACTTCCCCCCCAGCAAGCTGGGGACTCATTTAACTGACCTCGGAAGGATGGAAGGCTGAGTCAACCTTGGGCCGGCTACCTGAACCCAGCTTCCGCCGGAATCGAACTCAGTCCGTGAGCAGAGAGTTCAAACCACAGTACTGCATTACTGCTACTTTACCACTCTGCGCCACGGGGCCTTCTCAGAGAGAAGGGCGGGGCATAAGTCTGCAATCTTCTTCTTCTTAGACTAGAGGTGTCTGCACTCTGAAGTTGCCATTTCCTCCAGAGGAGACCGATCTCTGTCACCTGGAGATCCGTTGGAATTCTGGAAGACCTCCAGAGCTCACCTGGAGGATGGCAACGCTAGATTCTCTCCTCCCTTAAAGGGAGAGCGGCCCTAAAAGGTTTCTGATGACTTCCAATCTCTCATTGCAACGAGACAGCGAGATAAGATAAGAGTTCATCCGGTTGGAGATAATTGCAATATAACGACCTGCCGGATGGGAAGAAATGGAGCCGTTCCCTGTCTTTTTAAAATGCATTTATCAGATTCTTCGTAGAGGGCCCCGCCTCCTCCCCCTAGCAAGCGACAGGAGTGAGTGCACCCATTCCAGGGAACATAAAAAAGCATCCGTAAAAGCCTTTCTGAAGCCACACTTGAAAGACCAGGCAGATGGAAGATGAATCCCGGTGCTTTTCATGCCTGGCTCCCTTGCAGCCACCCAGGCAGAAAACCAACCGGTAAGGCTTCACCGCTGGGGAAATGGTCAGGCCTCGGATTCAGCAGGAGCTCACAGGAGCACAGCTCCTGAACCTTTCTGAGGGTTCCCCCTCCTCCTCCCCACCTTGCCCATTGAATAGGAGGTGCAGCTGCATAACAATCCCCGGATGAGCTCCACCACCTCTTTTTCTACCTAGCGACCCCTGGAAAGGTTGCTTGTTCGATTTTATCCTGCCGCTGCAGCCTTAAAAGCAGAGAAGCCCTCCCAGCATGTTGCATTGGTTAGTCGGACTGGGATTGGGAGACCCGGGTTCAAATCCCCACTTTGCTGTGGAAGCTTCCTGGGAGTCCTTGGGCCTGTCATGAGCGGTGCTCCCTCTAAGCTGAGTGAGCGTGAGCTAGCTCACAGATTTTTAGCCTCCAGCTCACACCTTTTTGTCTTACCTCAGGAAGGAGGACGCCAGAGGACGCCAGGAAGGAGGACGCCAGACTGACTTATGCAGTAGTTCACACCTTTAATGCCAGTGGCTCACAAAGTACAATTTTTGCTCAGCTTCGACTCTGCAGCTTAGAGGGAACGTTGGTCATGAGCTCTGCCTAGCCCACCTCGCAGGGTTGTTGTAAGGATAAAAAGGAGGGCAGGAGAACGATGTAAACTGCCTTGGGTCCCCATTTGGGGGGGGGAAAGGCAGGATATAAATACTATATACCAACTAAAGATAAAAGGTGGAAGAAGAAGAATTGCAGATTTATACTCCGCCCTTCTCTCTGAATCAGAGACTCAGAGGGGCTCACAATCTCCTCTATCTTCTCCCCCCATAACAGACACCCTGTGAGGTGGGTGGGGATGAGAAGAAGTGGAAGAAGACTGCAGATTTATACTCCGCCCTTCGCCCTGAATCAGAGACTCAGAGGGGCTCACAATCTCCTATATCTTCTCCCCCCACAACAGACACCCTGTGAGATGGGGGCAGATTTATTCCCCGCCCTTCTCCCTGAATCAGAGACTCAGAGGGGCTCACAATCTCCTATATCTTCTCCCCCCATAACAGACACCCTGTGAGGTGGGTGGGGCTGAGAAGAAGTGGAAGAAGACTGCAGATTTATACTCCGCCCTTCTCTCTGAATCAGAGACTCAGAGGAGCTCACAATCTCCTCTATCTTCTCCCCCCACCACAAACACCCTGTGAGATGGGGGCAGATTTATTCCCCGCCCTTCTCCCTGAATCAGAGACTCAGAGGGGCTCACAATCTCCTACATCTTCTCCCCTCACAACAGACACCGTTAGGTGGGTGGGGGAGGGGAATCAGAGACTCAGAGCGGCTTACAATCTCCTATTTCTTCTCCCCCCACAACAGACACCCTGGGAGGTGGGTGGGGCTGAGAGAGCTCGCTCAGAAGCTGCCCTTTCAAGGACAACCTCTGCCAGAGCTATGGCTGACCCAAGGCCATTCCAGCAGCTGTAAGTGGAGGAGTGGGGAATCAAACCCAGTTCTCCCAGATAAAAGACCGCACATTTAACCACTACACCAAACTGGAAATATTTGAAGTACCTAGAGCACTTGAATCTCAGAGCTCCAAGTTTGACAGTGGTCCCCTTTGCAAAACCAGGGTGGAAAAAGGAGAACGGACACACCCTGGTTGCTAACTTTTGTTCTGGTAGTGACCTTGACCCTTTGTAGTCCCATAGCCAGTAGACAATCAAGAAGCTTTCCCAGCAAGGATTAGGGTTGCCAACTTTAGATTGGGAAATTACTGGAGATTTGGGGGATGTGGAACCCAGGGTTAGTGGGATTCAGATAGGAGAAGGGAACTCAGTGGAGTATCACGCCATAGAGAGTTCCCCTTCCAGCGGAACTGAACTCTGTCACCTGGAAACCAGCTATAATGCCAGAAGATCTCCAGATCCCACCAGGAGGTTGGCAAGCCTAGGATGCAACCAGTGTTCCCTCTAAGCTGAGTTAGTGTGAGCTAGCGCAAGGGTTTTTTAGCCTCTGGCTCACACATTTTCGTCTCAGCTCAGGAAAAATGGTCCCAGAGCAAAGGCATGTAATGCAGTAGCTCGCGATTTTATTGCCGGTAGTAGCTCACAACTTTATTCCAGTAGCTCACAAAGTAGAATTTTTACTCACAAGACTTCCACAGCTTAGAGGGAACGCTGGATGCAACAAGCAGAAAGGAAAGGTCCCCTGTGCAAGCACCGGTCGTTTCCGACTCTGGGATGATGTTGCTCTCACGACGTTTTCACGGCAGACTTTTTACGGGGTGGTTTGCCATTGCCTTCCCCGGTCATCTACACTTCCCCCCACCCCACCCCAGCAAGCTGGGGACTGATTTTACCAACCCCGAAAGGATGGAAGGCTGAGTCAACCTTAAACCGGCTACCAGAAAACCCAGCTTCCGCCAGGGATCGAACTCAGGTCGTGAGCAGAGCTTAGGACTGCAGTGCTGCAGCTTTAACACTCTACGCCACGGGGCCCTGCAACAACCAGAACAGTTATGTAAAATGAAGACTTTCTCACAGATTCAGCTGAGGGGCGACCCTGGTGTGGCAAATTCCATGTCCCCCGATTGCCTCTGCCTTCCTAATGAAACAGTGGGAGGGCTTCTAGTGTCCTGGCCCCACTGATAGACCTCCTGAGGACACCTGGGGTTTTTTTGCCACTGTGTGGCACAGAGTGTTGGACTGGAGGGGCCATTGGCCTGATCAAACATGGCTTCTCTTATGTTCTTATGTCTGGGGCAATGATGCTCTGTATTCTTGGTGCTTGGGGGGCACAGGAGGAGGGCTTCTAGTGTCCTGGCCCCACTGATAGACCTCCTGAGGGCACCTGGGTTTTTTTTTTGCCACTGTGTGACACAGAGTGTTGGACTGGAGGGGCCATTGGCCTGATCCAACAGGGCTTCTCTTATGTTCTTACTAGCCCTTAAACGAATAGTAGCCCAATCTTGTCAGATCTCAGGAGGTGAGCAGGGTCAGCGCTGGCTAGTATTTGAATGGGAGACCTCCAAGGAATACCAGAGTTGGGATGCAGGGGCAGGCAAGGGCAAAGTCACCTCCAAACATCTCTGGCCTTGAAAACCCTATGGGGTCAGTGTAAGTCAACAGTGTAAGAGCCAGTTTGGTGTAGTGGTTAAATGCGCGGACTCTTATCTGGGAGAACCGGGATTGATTCCCCACTCTTCCACTTGCAGCTGCTGGAATGGCCTTGGGTCACCCATAGCTCTCGCAGGAGTTGTCCTTGAAAGGGCAGCTACTATAAGAGCTCTCTCAGTCCCACCTACCTCACAGAGTGTCTGTTGTGGGGGGAGAAGTTATAGGAGATTGTAAGCCACTCTGAGTCTCTGATTCAGGGAGAAGGGTGGGGTATAAATCTGCAGTCTTCTTCACCTGAGATTGGATGGCACTTTCTGCAGAATGACTAAAGTCACTGGAGATTCCTGTTCTCCGCTCTCACGAAGCTAGAAAAAAAAACTTCCCTGCCTCAATTTCTGCCCATCAGACTGCACAGAAGCCCTGGCAGAAAAAAAGTTGGCAACCTTAAGCTTCCCCCCCCCCTTCCCAGCTTTGCCAAACCCCCATCTTCCTGAGACTTCAACCTCACTTTCCCTTGCAGGAGAAGCTCTGGATGACTTTTAGTCGTGGATTCCCAGCAGTCAATGGCTTAACTATCCATTTCCACCCTAGTGCGCTAAAAGATCACACCCGGGGGGGCCAAACTGTGGCTCGGGAGCCACGTGTGGCTCTTTCACACATATTGTGTGGCTCTTGAAGAAGAAGAAGAAGAAGAATTGCAGATTTATATCCCACCCTTCTCTCTGAATCGGAGACTCAGAGTGGCTTACAATCTCCTGCCCTATACTTTGAATCTTAGAATCTCAGAGCAGTCACAATCTCCTTTACGTTCCCCCCCCCCCGCCCGCAACAGACACCCTGTGAGGTGGGTGGAGCTGAGAGAGCTCTCCCAGCAGCTGCCCTTTCAAGGACAACTCCTGCGATAGCTATGGCTTACCCAAGGCCATTCCAGCAGCTGCAAGTGGAGGAGTGGGGTATCAAACCCGGTTCTCCCAGATAAGAGCCCGCACACTTAACCACTACACCAACCTGGCTCTCACCGCCCCATTGGCAAGCTTGGATAAGGCATTTAAAGTTACAGTTGCTTTCTTTCCACCACTCCCTCCCTCCATCTACTTGGCTTCCTTCCTTCTTGTCTTGTGGCTCTCAAACATCTGATGCTCATGTCTTTTGGCTCTCAAACATCTGATGGTTTCTTTTATGTGTCTCTTAGATTACGCAAGTTTGGCCACCCCTGATTACACCCAACAGAACCAGGTCCGAATGACAGCTCAGAGAGATTCAATCATTAGGCTGGAAGCAGTGTTCCCTCTAAGCTGAGTTAGTGTGAGTTAGCTCACAGATTTTTTTTTTAGCCTCCAGCTCACACATTTCTGTCTTAGCTCAGGAAAAATGCCCTCAGAGCAAACTAAATGATGCAGTCGCTCACAACTTTAATGCCAGGAGCTCACAAAGTCGAATTTTTGCTCACAAGACTCCACAGCTTAGAGGGAGTCCTGAGTTCGAATCCTCTTTCGGCTAAGCAAAAGGAGAAGAGAAGGAACAGGGAAGTTAGGCTCCGACGCCCCCTTACCGTGTTGAGGCCGAGGGTGTTCGGCTCCAGAGAGCTGGTGACTCCCGAAAGGATCGCCGTGGCGACGATGGCGCCCAGGCACTGGGCAATAATGTACATGACGGCCCGGAAAACACTGATCTGGCAGCTGAGGAGAAGGCCCAGGGTCACCGCCGGGTTCAGGTGGGCCCCACTGATGTGGCCGACGCTTTGGGCCAGGGTGGCGATGGAGAGCCCGAAGGCTAGTGAGACCTTCACGTTGTCTTGGGTGCGCGGTTCGGTCTCGTTTGTCTTCAAGGGGAAGTTATAGCCCAAGGCCGAACCGATGCTGATGAAGATGAAGAGAGTCATGGCGAAGAACTCGGCCACCACCGCTCTCCAGAAGATCTTCTTCTTGAGCTCGCTGGCCATGGTTGGCTGTCTCCTTCCACTTGCCGATTCTCTCCTCGACTTCTCTTCTTCGCCCTTCTCTTCCCTCCCTTCTTCTCTCCTCGGCCGCTGGCTTCCTCCCCTCTGTTCTCTTATCACCACCTGCCCGGTCTGCTAAACAGGCTGCCTGACTGAAGTCTGGAAGAAGTAGCGGAGCGCTCCGGTTATTTATAGGGCTTTGGGTGGTCTGGAGGAGGGGAAGGGGGTGTTCCACAAAGGGAGGAAAAGAACGTGGAAAGGGATGCTGAACAGCACTGGTTGCCTGCCAAATCTACCCCCACTTCTTCTTTTTGGCTTCCCCCGCCCCATCCTCCTCCCCGTCTCCCCCCCCCCCCTTCCATCTTCCTTTCTCTGCTAGTTGCTAGCTGGATTTTTTTTCCCCAAAGCCTTTTAAAGAAATCCTCATTCAAAGGGAGACAGGGAGATGCCTGCCTTAGGAATCCTGCTGCCGTCTTCTAGACCTAGCAAACTGACAGGAGTGAAACCTCTTACCAGACTTCTTCATCCGTTCCAGGGACTGGACGAAGTCTCTTGACACGCTCGTGGGGTTGTTCTTGCCATCCGGGAATGTTGAGGGACGCCTGAACTTCAGGAAAATGGAAACTGGCATCTTCCACATCACCCCAAGAAGAAAAACCTTGCTATCTTGGGTGCCTAAAGGAGGGATTTATGAGATTTCTTTCAGACTGTAAAAGAGGACAGCTTTTGTTGGTAATAGGACTTCGTTCCAGGAGGATTCCAATCCAAGAGAGTTTGTGCTAGACTGAAATAAAGATAGGCATGAGACTCCGGTTTATTTTTATTCTGGGGAGTTTTGTGGTGCTTCAGGAATATGTCTCAGTCTTCCCTCGGGGATTTTCTTCGAAGGCCTTCTGGGAAAAGTCTGCCTGGTTTGACGGGTGTCGTGTTAAAGATTTGCTTCTGGTTTTGACAGCCGTCTGTGTTTCTGTGTGGAAGGCTGGCTCGCTGAATGCAGAGAAATAAAATTTAAAGAACTCTTCGAACACAGTCAGTTTGGTGTAGTGGTTAAGTGTGTGGACTCTTATCTGGGAGAACCGGGTTTGATTCCCCACTCCTCCACTTGCAGCTGCTGGAATGGCCTTGGGTCAGCCATAGCTCTCTCATAGGAGTTGTCCTTGAAAGGGAAGCTGCTATGAGAGCCCTCTCAGCCCCACCCATCTCACAGAGTGTCTGTTGTCGGGGGGAGAAGATATAGGAGATTGAAAGCTGCTCTGAGACTCTGATTCAGAGAGAAGGGCGGGGTATAAATCTGCAGTCTTCTTTTTCCTCTTCCTTGATGATGTGATGGCCATAGGAATGAATAACTTTAAAAGGCGGGTAGATAGATTCATGGAGGATAAGTCTATCAATAGGCTAGTAGCCATGGTGGCTGAGGGGAATTGAGACATTAACCTTCTGAATCACGGAGCCAGGAGGCAACATCAGAGGCCTCTATGCTCTGTTGTTGGCTCTCCAGATAAACTGGTTGGCCATCATGTGAGACAGGAGGCTGGACTAGATGGACCTTCACTGGTTTGATCCAGCAAGGCTCTTCTGAGGCTCTTTTCAGGGGAAGGCCTCGGTCTCTATGCCCTGTAGTCAGACCTCCAGAGGAACTGGTTGGCCCCTGTGTGAGACAGGAGGCTGGACTAGATGGACCTTCACTGGGTTGATCCAGCAGGGCTCTTCTGAGGCTCTTTTCAGGGGAAGGCCTCGGTCTCTATGCCCTGTAGTCAGACCTCCAGAGGAACTGGTTGGCCATCATGTGAAACAGGAGGCTGGACTAGATGGACTACTGGATGATCCGGCAGGGCTCTCCTGATGTTCTTACCAGGGGAAAGCCTCGGTCTCTATATCTTGTTGTTGGCTCTTCAGAGGAACTGGTTGGCCACTGTGTGAGACAGGAGGCTGGACTAGATGGACCCTCACTGGCTTGATCCAGCAGGGCTCTTCTGAGGCTCTTTTCAGGAGAAGGCCTCGGTCTCTATGCCCTGTAGTCAGACCTCCAGAGGAACTGGTTGGCCACTGTGTGAGATGGGAGGCTGGACTAGATGGACCCTCACTGTTTGTTCCAGCAGGGCTCTTCTGAGGCTCTTTTCAGGGGAAGGCCTCGGTCTCTATGCCCTGTAGTCAGACCTCCAGAGGAACTGGTTGGCCCCTGTGTGAGACAGGATGCTGGACTAGATGGACCCTCACTGGCTTGATCCAGCAGGGCTGTTCTGAGGTTCTTTTCAGGAGAAGGCCTCGGTCTCTATGCCCTGTAGTCAGACCTCCAGAGGAACTGGTTGGCCACTGTGTGAGACTGGACTAGATGGACCCTCACTGTTTGTTCCAGCAGGGCTCTTCTGAGGCTCTTTTCAGGGGAAGGCCTCGGTCTCTATGCCCTGTAGTCAGACCTCCAGAGGAACTGGTTGGCCCCTGTGTGAGACAGGATGCTGGACTAGATGGACCCTCACTGGTTTGATCCAGCAGGGCTGTTCTGAGGTTCTTTTCAGGAGAAGGCCTCGGTCTCTATGCCCTGTAGTCAGACCTCCAGAGGAACTGGTTGGCCACTGTGTGAGACTGGACTAGATGGACCCTCACTGTTTGTTCCAGCAGGGCTCTTCTGAGGCTCTTTTCAGGGGAAGGCCTCGGTCTCTATGCCCTGTAGTCAGACCTCCAGAGGAACTGGTTGGCCACTGTGTGAGACAGGATGCTGGACCAGGTGGACCACTGGTCCAATCCAGCAGGGCTCCTCTGAGGCTCTTGAAAGCAATCACACAGTCTCCGTGCGCTTTTGAAACACATCACACAATGTATATAATTAGCAGGCGGGATTCCTTGCCACAAGTCGTAGCGAGAACCTGTAGCATCGACGGATTGAACAGGGGACCAAGTCACGGATGAGAGCTTGATCTACAGGGAAGGAGCTGTGACTGAGTGGAGAGCATCTGCTTGGCATGCAGAAGGTCCCAGGTTCAAACCCTGGCACCTCCAGTTGAAGACCAGGCAGTAAATGATGGGAAAGACCTCTGCCTGAGACCCTGGGGACTTGCTGCCAGTCTGAGTAGATCACGCTGACCTCAAGAGACCAGGGTTCTAATTTGCTATAAGGCAGCTTCATGTGTTCCACCTGCTGGGAGACAGTTTGGTGCAGTGGTTAAGTGCGTGGACTCTTATCTGGGAGAACCGGGTTTGATTCCCCTCTCCTCCACTTGCACCTGCTGGCATGGCCTTGGGTCAGCCATAGCTCTCGCAGAGCTGTCCTTGAAAGGGCAGCTGCTGTGAGAGCTCTCTCAGCCCCGCCCACCTCATAGGAGGGGGTCTGTTGTAGGGGGGGAGAAGATATAGGAGATTTTAAGCCACTTTGAGTCTCTGATTCAGAGAGAAGGGCGGGGTATAAATTTGCAGTCATCTGTGGCTGCAGGGCTAAATAAAATCTCCATGCTCTGTTAATTTGTGTGCAGCTCTCCCCCCTCCCCCCAGTCTATCATCTAGAGCTGCCAACTCCAGGTTGGGAAAGCCCTGGGGGTTTGGGGGTGGAGCCTGGGAAGGGTGGGATCGGGGGAGGGGAAGGCATGCTACAGTGTGGGCGTATCCAATCAAGAATGTGAGGAGCACAGAAGTTCGCTCAGCTCCCTGTGTGCTGATAAACCCTCATTCAGAAGAGGGCTTCCGATCTTTATTTGGATTCCGTTTTTTTTTAACTGGCTGATTTCCTTTCACACGCCAGTTTGGTGTAGTGGTTAAGTGTGCAGACTCTTATCTGGGAGAACCGGGTTTCATTCCCCACTCCTACACTTGCAGCTGCTGGAATGGCTTTGGGTCAGCCCTAGCTCTGGCAGAGGTTGGTCCTTGAAAGGGCAGCTGCTGTGAGAGCCCTCTCAGCCCCACCCACCTCACAGGGTGTCTGTTGTGAGGGGAGAAGATATAGGAGATTGTCAGCCACTCTGAGTCTCTGAATCAGAGAGAAGGGCGGGGTTTAAATCTGCAGTCTTCTTCTTCTTGAGATAAACAAACCAAACTCAAATGCAGTAATGCTGAAAAGACTTCTTTTTCTTCTTCCTCCTCCTCCTCCTCCACCATGTATTTTATTCCACTGTCTCATAATATAAACTCTCACATGCTAAATGACGCAGTTTTGATCCACTTCAGCAACCATTTGCGAGTGGATTTTTTTTTTTGACGCTTCACACCGTAAAACCCAGTTGCAAAATGCACTGAGAGGGGGATTGAACGTGCAAGATTTAGAGGGTGTGAACATGCCACGTCTTCTACTCACTTCAAGCCATTTGTCCAATGAGCCCAGTACTAACTGCTTGCGCAGGTACCAGCAACTCCGGGTTCTTCCAGCAGGTTAACATGCAGGGAGAAAAGGTTGCCAGCTTTCAGGTGAGAGCTAGAGAACTCCAGCAATTTAAACTGGTTTCCAGAAAAAAAATGAGATTAGTTTTTCTGGAGAAAATGACCCCTTTGGAGGGCAGACTGTAAGGGAAGATCTTGCCTCACTAACTTGTTAGAGTTCTTTGAGGACAAAGGAGACCCAATAGATGTTGTTTGCCTTGACTTCCGGAAAGCTTTTGATAAAGTTCCTCATCAAAGGCTCCTTAGTAAGCTCGAGAGTCATGGAGTAAAAGGACAGGTCCTCTTGTGGATCAAAAACTGGCTGAGTAATAGGAAGCAGAGAGTGAGTAGAAATGGGCAGTCTTCGCAGTGGAGGACGGTAAGCAGTGGGGTGCCGCAGGGCTCAGTACTGGGTCCCATGCTCGTTAACTTGTTCATAAATGATTTAGGGTTAGGAGTGAGCAGTGAAGTGGCCAAGTTTGCGGATGACACTAAATTGTTCAGGGTGGCGAGAACCAGAGAGGATTGTGAGGCACTCCAAAGGGATCTGTGGAGGCTGGGTGAGTGGGCATCAGCGTGGCAGATGAGGTTCAGTGTGGCCAAGTGCAAAGTAATGCACATTGGGGCCAAGAACCCCAGCTACAAATACAAGTTGATGGGGTGTGAACTGGCAGAGACTGACCAAGAGAGAGATCTTGGGGTCGTGGTACATAACTCACTGAAAAGGTCAAGAGAGTGGGCGATTGCAATAAAAAAAAAAAAGGCCAACGCCATGCTGGGAATTATTAGGAAGGGAATTGAAAACAAATCAGCCAGTATCATAATGCCCCTGTATAAATCGATGGTGCGGTCTCATTTGGAATACTGTGTACAATTCTGCCCACCGCACCTCAAAAAGGATATTATAGCATTGGAAAAAGTGCAGAAAAGGGCAACTACAATTATTAAAGGTTTGGAACATTTTCCCTATAAAGAAAGATTAAAATGCTTGGAGCTTGGAGAAACATCAACTGCGGGCTGACATGATAGAGGCTTACAAGATTATGCATGGGATAGAGAAGGTAGAGAAAGAAGTCCTTTTTTCCCTTTCTCACAATACAAGAACTCGTGGGCATTCGATGAAATTGCTGAGCAGTCGGGTTAAAATGGATAAAAGGAAGTCCTTCTTCACCCAAAGGGTGATTAACACGTGGAATTCACTGCCACAGGAGGTGGTGGCGGCTACAAGCATAGCCAGCTTCAAGAGGGGATTGGATAAAAATATGGAGCAGAGGTCCGTCAGTGGCTATTAGCCGCAGTGTGGATAGATAAATGATAGCTAGAGAATTATTTTTTGGGCCACTGTGCGACACAGAGTGTTGGACTGGATGGGCCATTGGCCTGATCCAACATGGCTTCTCTTATGTTTTTAAGTTTCAAAAAGATTGGACTGGGGGGGGGGGTCAGTTCTATGACCCCTAAAGAAGGTTCCGTTATCCTTCATTTTCCATATGGAGGGAAGGCATTTAAAAGGCACATAGTTGCTTTCAATGTGATGGCCAGAACTCCCTTTGGAGTTCAATTATGCTTGTCACACCCTTCCTCCTGGCTCCACCCCCAAAGTCTCCTGGCTCCACCCCCAAAGTCCTCAGATATTTCTTGAACTGGACTTGACAACCCCAGGGGAATGCCTGCTGAGCACTCCATTATACCTGTGGAGACCGGTCCCCATAGGGTTTAATGGAGACTTGGTTCATGGGTATCTGTGGCTTGGGGGTGGACTGTTTCTTGAGGTAGAGGCACCACATTTTCATCATAGCTTCCAGTGGCTCTCTTCAAAACACCCAGTTTCAAAAAGATTGAACCAAGGGGTCCAATTCTATGAGCCCCACAAAAAGGTGCCCCTAACCTTCTATGAGCCCCATGACGCATAGTGGTAAAGCTGCAGTACTGCAGTCGGAGCCCTCTGCTCATGACCTAAGTTCGATCCCAGCGGAAGCTGGTTCAGGTAGCTGGCTCCAGGTTGACTCAGCCTTCCATCCTTCTGAGGTCGGTCAAATGAGTCCCCAGCTTGCTGGGGGGAAAGTGTAGATGACGGGGGAAGGCAATGGCAAACCACCCCGTAAAAAGTGTGCTGTGAAAATATGAAAGCAACGTCACCCCAGAGTCGAAAACGACTGATGCTTGCGCAGGGGACTACCTTTACCTTGGGAAGAGCCCCGTGGCGCAGAGAGGTAAAGCTGCAGTACTGCAGTCGGAGCCTTTGCTCTCGACCTGAGTTCGATCCCAGTGAAAGCTGGTTCAGGTAGCCGGCTCCAGGTTGACTCAGCCTTCCCTCCTTCTGAGGTCAGTCAAAGGAGTCCCCAGCTTGCTGGGGGGAAAGGGTAGAGGACTGGGGGAGGCAATGGCAAACCACCCCGTCAAAAGTCTGCCGTGAAAACAACATCACCTCAGAGTCAGAAACGACTGGTCCTTGCACAGGGGACTACCTTTACCTTGGGAAGAGCCCCCATGGCACAAAGTGTTAAAGCTGCAGTACTGCAGTCCTAAGCTCTGCTCACGACCTGAGTTCGATCCCAGCAGAAGCTGGTTCAGGTAGCTGGCTCCAGGTTGACTCAGCCTTCCATCCTTCCGAGGTCGGTCAAATGAGTCCCCAGCTTGCTGGGGGGAAGCGTAAAAGACCACGGAAGGCAATGGCAAACTACCCCGTAAAAAGACTGCCATGAAAACGTTGTGAAAGCAACGTTACCCCAGAGTCAAAAACGACTGGTGCTTGCAGAGGGAACTACTTTGACCTTTTAACCTTCATTATTTCCAAAGGAGAGAAGACATTTCAAAGGCGTGCGGTCCCTTTCGATGTGATGGCCAGAACTCCCTTTGGAGTTCAGTGATGCTTTTCACATGTTTGCTCCTAGCTCCACCCCCAGAGTCTCTTGGTTCCTCCCCCAAAGTCCTCAGATCTTTCTTGCGTCAGATCTGGCAACCCTACTATGAAGACCAGCAGGGCCTAGAAGAGATTCCCACCCCCTCCCCCCTCCTTTTCATAAATGACTCTCCGGGAAGTCCTGGCTTCATTTTTATACTGCATATTTTCAAGCAGCTAATTTTTTCCAAAGGCAGCTGCTGTCTCTGGTATCACCAGGGAGACCGGGTTTGGCGTCTACGCCACTCTAGCCCACAGAGACAATCCATGAGAGGGAACTGCAGAGGAACAAAAAAAAATTTAAAAAGAGGGTAAGTCTGGCTACATTTGCCAAGTCAGGTTTCCGAGGGTGCCGAACTGCAGAATCTTTTCAGAGCGAGAACTCTCCCCGAGGCCTTCGTTTTGGTCAGTGAAAAACCCATCCGGGTTCCTTCAACACGACTTTTTTGCAGATTTTTTTTTTTTTTTTAAAGTTTCTGTATATTGTTTGTGGACAACCTGTTTGTCGGCGGAGGAGATCCAGTGAAACAACCAAAAAGAACCCCTGAAACACAAAACCCATTTAAATTCAGCTGGCTTGGATGTCTGTCTGTCTGTCTGTCTGTCTGTCTGTCTGTCTGTCTGTTTGTTTGTTTGTTTGTTTGTTTGTTTGTTTGTTTGTTTGTTTAAACAGAAACGTATCCTGTGCAGTTTCTGTAAGGCAGGGGTGGCCAAACTTGCTTAACGTAAGAACCATATAGAATAAACATCAGATGCTTGAGAGCCACAAGATGGAAGGAAGGAAGGAAGGAAGGGAGGGAGGAAGGAAGGAAGGAAGGTAGGAAGGAAGGAAGGTAGGAAGGACGGAAGGTAAGAAGGAAGAAAGGAAAGTAGGAAGGAAGGAAGGTAGGAAGGAAGGAAGGGAGGGAGGTAGGAAGGAAGGTAGGAAGGACGGAAGGTAAGAAGGAAGGAAGGGAGGGAGGGAGGGAGGAAGGGAGGAAGGAAGGAAGGTAGGAAGGAAGGTAGGAAGGTAAGAAGGAAGGAAGGAAGGAAGGAAGGAAGGAAGGAAGGAAGGAAGGAAGGAAGGAAGGAAAGTAGGAAGGAAGGAAAGTAGGAAGGTAGGAAGGAAGGAGGGAGGGAGGGAGGAAGGAAGGAAGGAAGGAAGGAAGGAAGGAAGGAAGGAAGGAAGGAAGGAAGGAAGGAAGGAAGGAAGGAAGGAAGGAAGGAAGGAAGGAAGGAAGGAAGGAAGATAGGTTGTGGTCAGCATTCTGTTGTTGTAAATTTGATTAATTTCACCTTTTGTATAAATATATTTCCATTTTCTAACTATGTGTCTATTTTCGCAAGGATTATTAAACATTGTTATACTTTCGAGGCTGGTTTTCGCCGAGGTCCGTGCCCCTTCTTCCTGCCCTACCTGGGGACTGGCAACCCTAAGTGCATGTAAGGACAAAGGGGCATTCCTAAACCGATCGGGTTTATGCACATCTTTGCGCATCGACAACTGGAAGTGGCAGCAGAGTTTCCCTGCGCCCCTGCCAAACTTCTCCCTGACTCCACTGTCCTTGATTTCTCTTTCTACCTGTCCTCTTAATCCTCTTCATCTTTTCAGACGCCAGGAACGCATTCCTGGAGTTATAGATACACGCAGAGCCGTGTTCTTTTCCACTGTCTTTGCTAATAAGAACCCGATGACACAGATAAAGGGCACAGCCTTTGAGCCAAGTCATTAGCCAGGGACAGGGCCTGGAACCGAGACCTTCCCACAGAACAATATCAAAGCCCAGAGAGGTCGTCAGAGCAAGGCACTCAAGGGCATTCGTTTGCAAGTGCTCGCCTAGGAGTTGGACGTTTTGGCTCAGAGGGGAATGAAAGTCTCAGCGGGATAGGCTTACCAGATCCGATTCAAGGAATATCTGGGGACTTTGGGGGTGGAGCCAGGAGACTTTGGGGGTGGGGTCAGGACCAAGGTTGTGACGAGCACAATTGAACTCCAATGGGAGTTCTGTCCATCACTTTTAAAGGGACCGCACTCCTTTTTATGTTTATGTTTCTTTAGGATTTATATCCCGCCCTTCCCACCAGGTGGCTCAGGGCGGCTCACAACACATAAGATCTAACATTAAAATTAAATTAAGCATTTTACAGAGTTAAAATTAAGCATTACACACAGTTAAAAATTAAAACATAGCAGAAATCTAATAGAGCTACGCTCAACTTCCTACGCCGGTTAGTTATAGGCCAGCCGGAAGAGGGTTGTCTTACAGGCCCTGCGGAACTGAGCAAGGTCCCGCAGGGCCCTCACCGCTTCCGGCAGCTGGTTCCACCAGGAAGGGGCCATTACAGAGAAAGCCCTGTCCCTGGTAGATTGCAGGCGGGCTTCCTTTGGCCCGGGGGCAACGAGAAGATTTTGTGTTCCCGATCTCAGTACTCTCTGGGGAACATGTGGGGAGAGACGGTCCCTCAGGTAGGCAGGTCCTAGGCCATATAGGGCTTTAAAGGTAATGACCAGCACCTTGTACCGGACTCGGTATATTATTGGCAGCCAGTGCAGAGCCCGGAGCCCCGGCCGAATGTGCTCCCATCTTGGGAGCCCCAATAGCAGCCGGACAGCGGCATTCTGCACTAACTGCAACTTCCGGGTTCGGCACAAGGGCAGCCCCATGTAGAGGGCATTGCAGTAGTCCAACCTCGAGGTGACCAGAGCATGGATCACCGTTGCTAGATCGTCGCGCTCCAGGAAGGGAGCCAGCTGTCTTGCCCGCCTAAGATGAAATGCCTTCCCTCCATTGAACGCCTTCCCTCCATTGGAAATAATGAAGGATAGTGGTACCTTCTTTTGGGGGCTCATAAAATTAGACTCCCTGGTCCAATTCTTTTGAAACTTGGAGGGTGTTTCGAGGAGAGGTACCAGATGCTATGCTGAAAATGTGGTGCCTCTACCTCAAAAAAACAGAGCTCCAGATACCCGTGGACCAATTTACCATTATACCCTATGGTAATTGTCTCCATAGGGAATAATGGAGTGCCCCGCAGACAATTCCCTCCCCCCTGCTTTCTAATGACCCTGAATATGGGGGAGGGCCTCCAAACTGGGGGATCTCCTGCTCCCACCTGGGGATTGGTAACATTAGTACGAGAGCATTGTTTCTACAAGAAAGACCTGCAGAGACACATGTCTCCATGGAAGGCCATGTAGAGGGAGGGATAGAGGACAAAGATGGAAAGGACAGGTCAGAGTGCAGCTCCCAGGTTAGGACAAAGAGAGGTATGCCATTCAAGGCAATAACACCTGTAGACCCTTGAGAAGAAGATATTGGATTTATATCCTGCCCTATACTCTGAATCTCAGAGTGGCTCACAATCTCCTTTGCCTTGCTCCCCCACAACAGACACCCTCTGAAGTAGGTGGGGCTGAGAGAACTCTCACAGCAGCTACCCTTTCAAAGAGAGCTGTGCCAGAGCTATGGCTGACCCAAGGCCATTTCAGGAGCTACAAGTGGAGGAGTGGGGAATCAAACCTGGTTCTCCCAGATAAGAGCTATGGCTAATCCAAGGCCATTCCAGCAGCTGCAAGTGGAGGAGTGGGGAATCAAACCTGGTTCTCCCAGATAAGAGTCCGCGCACTTAACCACTATGGCTGACCCAAGGCCATTCCAGCAGCTGCAAGTGGAGGAGGGGGGAATCAAACCCGGTTCTCCCAGATAAGAGTTCGCTCACTTAACCACTATGGCTGACCCAAAGCCATTCCAGCAGCTGCAAGCGGAGGAGTGGAGAATCAAACGTGGTTCTCCCAGATAAGAGTCCGCGCACTTAACCACTATGACTGACCCAAGGCCATTCCAGCAGTTGCAAGTGGAGGAGGGGGGAATCAAACCCAGTTCTCCCAGATAAGAGTTCACTCACTTAACCACTATGGCTGACCCAAAGCCATTCCAGAAGCTGCAAGTGGAGGAGGGGGGAATCAAATCCAGTTCCCCCAGATAAGAGTTCGCTCACTTAACCACTATGGCTGACCCAAGGCCATTCCAGCAGCTGCAAGTGGAGGACTGGGGAATCAAACCCGGTTCTCCCAGATAAGAGTCCGCCGACTTAACCACTATGGCTGACCCAAGGCCATTCCAGCAGGTGCAAGTGGAGGAATGGGGAATCAAACCCAGTTCTCCCAGATAAGAGTCCGCCCACTTAACCACTATGGCTGACCCAAGGCCATTCCAGTAGGTGCAAGTGGAGGAGTGGGGAATCAAACCCGGTTCTCCCAGATAAGAGTTCGCTCACTTCACCACTATGGCTGACCCAAGGCCATTCCAGCAGCTGCAAGTGGAGGAGGGGGAATCAAACCCGGTTCTCCCAGATAAGAGTCCGCACACTTCACCACTATGGCTGACCCAAGGCCATTTCAGCAGCTGCAAGTGGAGAAATGGGGAATCAAACCCGGTTCTCCCAGATAAGAGTCCGCCAACTTAACCACTATGGCTGACCCAAAGCCATTCCAGCAGCTGCAAGTGGAGAACATAAGAACATAAGAGAAGCCATGTTAGATCAGGCCAATGGCCCATCCAGTCCAACATTCTGTGTCACACAGCGGCCAAATATATATATATATATATATATATATATATATATATATATATATATATATATATATATATATATATACACACACACACACACACACACACACACACACATACACACTGTGGCTAATAGCCACTGATGGACCTCTGCTCCATATTTTTATCTAACCCCCTCTTGAAGGTGGCCATGCTTGTGGCCGCCACCACCTCCTGTGGCAGTGAATTCCACATGTTAATCACCCTTTGGGTGAAGAAGTACTTCCTTTTATCCGTTTTAACCTGTCTGCTCAGCAATTTCATCGAATGCCCACGAGTTCTCGTATTGTGAGAAAGGGAGAAAAGTACTTCTTTCTCTACTTTCTCCATCCCATGCATTATCTTGTAAACCTCTATCATGTCACCCCTCATTCGACGTTTCTCCAAGCTAAAGAGCCCTAAGCGTTTCAACCTTTCTTCATAGGGAAGGTGTTCCAGCCCTTTAATCATTTAATGAGAAATGGGGAATCAAATCCGGTTCTCCCAGATAAGAGTCCGCCCACTTAACCACTATGGCTGACCCAAGGCCATTCCAGCAGGTGCAAGTGGAGGAGTGGGGAATCAAACCCGGTTCTCCCAGATAAGAGTTCGCTCACTTCACCACTATGGCTGACCCAAGGCCATTCCAGCAGCTGCAAGTGGAGGAGTGGGGAATCAAACCCGGTTCTCCCAGATAAGAGTCCGCACACTTCACCACTATGGCTGACCCAAGGCCATTCCAGCAGCTGCAAGTGGAGGAAGGGGAATCAAACCCGGTTCTCCCAGATAAGAGTCCGCTCACTTAACCAATATGGCTGACCCAAGGCCATTCCAGCAGCTGCAAGTGGAGGAGTGGGGAATCAAATCCAGTTCCCCAGATAAGAGCCCAGACACTTAAACTGCTACACCAAACTGGCTAAGAGCGATGTAGCACCCCACAATATCCAGGCATACCGAGTCGCTCTCCCAACAATATCCACAGTCAGTGGCTTTATGTAACTGAAGCATGAGCTTGCTTGGCACCGAATGCGCACGAGCCTGGAGTCAAAGCTTGCTAATAACCTTTGCTTTATTTTGCAATATTTTTGCAATATGGTTATATAATTTGTCTGTGGATTAGGCATCTAGGAGGAAACCAAACATTCCCACTGATGTTGGATTCTGTGCACACTACAGAAACGCATAATATTCATATGTTCCCCCCTTCATCTTTGTTTACCACCACCACCAGCCCACCCAAATCTCTCCTGTGCTTGTTGAGAATTCTCCTGGTGGGTGTTTGAAGAAGAAGATATTGGATTTATATCCCGCCCTCCACTCTGAAGAGTCTCAGAGTGGCTCAGAATCTCCTTTCCCTTCCTCCCCCACAACAGACACCCTGTGAGGTAGATGAAGATATTGGATTTATATCCCACCCTCCACTCCGAAGAGTCTCAGAGCGGCTCACAATCTCCTTTACCTTCCCACCCCCCACAACAAACACTCTGTGAGGTAGATGGAGATATTGGATTTATATCCCACCCACCACTCCGAAGAGTCTCAGAGTGGCTCACAATCTCCTTTACCTTCCTCCCCAACAACAGACACCCTGTGAGGTAGATGAAGATATTGGATTTATATCCCACCCTCCACTCCGAAGAGTCTCAGAGTGGCTCACAATCTCCTTTCCCTTCCTTCCCCACAACAGACACCCTGTGAGGTAAATGAAGATATTGGATTTATATCCCGCCCTCCACTCCGAAGGGTCTCAGAGTGGCTCAGAATCTCCTTTCCCTTCCTCCCCCACAACAGACACCCTGTGAGGTAGATGAAGATATTGGATTTATATCCCACCCTCCACTCCGAAGAGTCTCAGAGCGGCTCACAATCTCCTTTCCCTTCCTTCCCCACAACAGACACCCTGTGAGGTAAATGAAGATATTGGATTTATATCCCGCCCTCCACTCCGAAGAATCTCAGAGCGGCTCACAATCTCCTTTCCCTTCCTCCCCCACAACAGACACCCTGTGAGGTGGGTGGGGCTGAGAGGGCTCTCACAGCAGCTGCCCTCTCAAGGACAACCTCTGCCAGGGCTATGGCTGACCCAAGGCCATGCTAGCAGGTGCAAGTGGAGGAGTGAGGAATCAAACCCGGTTCTCCCAGATAAGAGTTTGCACACTTAACCACTACACCAAACTGGCTCTCCAGTTTGAATATTCACAGGCCTCATTTGGGGCAGGAGCTCACAGGAGCAGAGCTCCAGAACCTCTAAATTTTATTGTGCTCTTTCTTTCTTACTCCCCCCACTTGCTGTTGGGCTCCATTGTTCAAACCCCCTTAGCTGAACTCTAAGCCGTTCCCTGGAAGGTTAGATGCTGAAGCTGAAGCTCAAATCCTTTGGCCACCCAATGAGAAGGGAGCACTCACTGGAGAAGACCCTGATGCTGGGAAAGACAGAAGGCAAAAGAAGAAGGGGACGGCAGAAGAGGAGATGGCTGGACAGCGTTACTGATGTGACTAACATGAATTTGTGCTGTGGTGCTGGAGAAGACTCTTGAGAGTCCCTTGGACTGCAAGAAGATCCAGTCAGTCAGTCCCAAGGGAAATCAACCCAGACTATTCCCTGGAAGGTCAGATGCTGAAGCTGAAGAGCAAACACTCTTCCTGGAGAAGACCCTGATGCTGGGAAAGACAGAAGGCAAAAGAAGAAGGGGACGGCAAAAGAGGAGATGGCTGGACAGCGCTACTGATATAACCGACATGAATTTGAGCGGACTTCGGAGGATGGTGGAAGACAGGAGGGCCTGGCGTGATTCGGTCCATGGGGTCACAAAGAGCCGGACTCGACTGTGCTACTGAACAGCAACAAACATTTGACAAACTTTCTAATATTTTCCCCCACAAAAAATGAGGAAATAACCAAAACCTATAAAGCAGGCAGACGGATGTCTTCCTCATGCCGCTGTGGCCGCATAGGAGAAAGTGATTTTAAAAGTATGACGGGATTAAGGTTTTATTAAGGCAATTATAATTCAAGAAGCATCTTCAGGTAGACGCTGAGCTGACACAATTGAGTCCACCTTCCGGTGACGTCAAGGGTGTGTGACATGTGCAAATGAGTTGTGCGACAAAACGACCCCTGAATCTTCATCTATTTCCCAAACACATTCTGGATTTGCATTGCATTTCCAAGACATTTCATCCTGATATTTTTGATGTGGACAGATGACGAAATGTCATGGTACTTGGTGTCTGATGCCATTTGACAGATGGGTTCTAATCCTTTGATATTTAGTGTTTAACAGTTGACACCCTCTGAGATAGCATAAGGACCCCCCCCCACTTGGTGCCAGATCAATACTGTGGCCCAGGCCAATACCTTCCGTGGTTCCTGCCAAGGTATTCATAAACAGTCGAGACCAGAGGGGACTTCTGATGGCCCACACAAGATCTAGTTCGCTGTGTAGATTTTTGGAAATGTGGCTGAAGATAAGTTGCATTTAAGCAAGAGATGTGCCAGTCTGGGTAGACCAAGGGCAGCCAACCTTGCTTAATGTAAGAGTCACGCAGAAAAAAAAACTCAAATGTTTGAGAGCCGAAAGATGCAAACATCAGATGTTTGAGAGGAGGGAGGGAGGGAGGGAGGGAGGGAGGAAGGGAGGGAGGGAGGGAGGGAGGGAGGGAGGGAGGGAAGGAAGGAAGGAAGGAAGGAAGGAAGGAAGGAAGGAAGGAAGGAAGGAAGGAAGGAAGGAAGGAAGGAAGGAAGGAAGGAAGGAAGGAAGGAAGGAAGGAAGGAAGGAAGGAAGAAGAAGGCTGCAGATTTATACCCCACCCTTCTCTCTGAATCAGAGACTGAGAGCAGCTTACAATTTCCTATATCTTCTCTTCCACCCCCCACAACAGACACCCTGCGAGGTAGGTGGGGCAGAGAGGGCTCTCCCAGAAGCTGCCCTTTCAAGGACAACTCCTGTGATAGCTACGGCTAATTCAAGGCCATTCCAGCAGCTGTAAGTAACGGAGTGGGGAATCAAACCCAGTTCTCCCACATAAGAGTCTGCACACTTAACCGCTACTCAAACTGGAAGGAAGGAAGGAAGGAAGGAAGGAAGGAAGGAAGGAAGGAAGGAAGGAAGGAAGGAAGGAAGGAAGGAAGGAAGGAAGGAAGGAAGGAAGGAAGGAAGGAAGGAAGGAAGGAAGGCAAATAGATGGGGGAGATGGAAGTGGAAAGAAAGCAACTTTAACTTTAAATGCATTTTCCAAACTGGCCAATGGGGTAGTGGGAGCTTTTAGAGCTACACAATATATGTGAAAGAGCCACATGTGGTTCCCGAGCCGCAGTTTGGCCACCCCTAGACAATACCGACTCTGATGGACCCAGAAGGCATACGAAATAAATGTTCATCTCTAAGGCACCATTGGATTGTTGCTTTACTTTGCAAAGATGAAGATTTACAGTCTTAACACAGAAAGACCCTGCCATGGACCAGGCTGCTTTGGATGCATTGAATGGGTGCAGCATGTAACCAAACGCTACGCTCCAGAGGTAAGTCCCAAGAGCCAGACAATGGTCTGATGTTAAACAGCATTTTATGGAACACCCCAAAGCAATCAACCCTAACGCCACAATTGACGTCCCTGGGCACATAATGGAAAGCTTGTCCGTGGGAAATTGGAATGAAATGATCTCAATCTGTTCTGAAAGATGACACCTATAATAAGCTTTAGGAGGCTGGCATTATCTCCATCAAAGGGCCCATGGAAGCGAGGGAATGGGCGGTGGGGGGGACTTGGTGCCCCACTGTGATTTCGAGAAGGAGGGCTTTTGAAATGAAATGTTAGTATGTGCATGCCAGCTAAGCCAGGAGAGGAGGCGACTCACCTCAACCTTTCCAAAATGCTTTCACCCAGGCCTCAAATTCAGCAGGAACTCACAGGAGCGCGGCTCCTGAACCTTTTCAAGAGTTCCCCCTCCTGCAAACCACTTACCTACCTTGTCCATTGAAGAGGAGGTGCAGCTGCATAACAATCCCTGGATTAGGAGAGCGGGCAGCCAGCCAGACACCAGGGGCTTTGCCACATCCCCAGCAGCCCTCTTTAACCCCTGGAGAACATAAGAACATAAGAACATAAGAGAAGCCATGTTGGATCAGGCCAACGGCCCATCAAGTCCAACACTCTGTGTCACACAGTGGCAAAAAATGTTATATACACACATACACTGTGGCTAATAGCCACTGATGGACCTGTGCTCCATACACTGTGGCTAATAGCCACTGATGGACCTGTGCTCCATACACTGTGGTTAATAGCCACTGATGGACCTGTGCTCCATATTTTTATCTAAACCCCTCTTGAAGGTGGCTATACTTGTGGCCGCCACCACCTCCTGTGGCAGTGAATTCCACATGTTAATCACCCTTTGGGTGAAGAAGTACTTCCTTTTATCCGTCTTAACCTGTCTGCTCAGCAATTTCATCGAATGCCCACGAGTTCTTGTATTGTGAGAAAGGGAGAAAAGTACTTCTTTCTCTACTTTCTCCATTCCATGCATTATCTTGTAAACCTCTATCATGTCACCCCGCAGTCGACGTTTCTCCAAGCTAAAGAGTCCCAAGCGTTTCAACCTTTCTTCATAGGGAAAGTGCTCCAGCCCTTTAATCATTCTAGTTGCCCTTCTCTGCACCTTCTCTAAAGCTATAATATCCTTTTTGAGGTGCGGCGACCAGAACTGCACACAGTACTCCAAATGAGACCGCACCATCGATTTATACAGGGGCATTATGATACTGGAGAAGCCCACGCCACTTTTTCTCCACTTCTTATACGGTTTTGGGTGGCAGGTGGCTTACTGGGCTTTTGACTGGGGGGGGGGGGCAGCCAAGGAGAGCCCCATGTGAGCAAAGCCTGCTTGGGCTGGCTAGAGATCCAGCCAGCCAAAGCAGGCCTCACTCACATGGGGCTCACCTGGTTGCCCGGAGTTCTCCTTTCTTGCGTTGGGTTGCTTTTGGCTTGGGGGGGGGGGGGCTGCATATCCTAATGAGTTACGCTAATGAGCTCCGCCACCTTTTTTTTTTTTTTTTTTACAAAACGACCCCTGCTTTCACTCATCAGTACAATTTAGCCAGTGTGGTGGCAGGCTTTGAGCTTTGAGAGGCGTGGGTTCAAATCCCCGCTTAGCCACCAACTGCACTCTGTATCTGTGAGGTAGTTGATGTTCTCTATTATGAACAGATATGAAGCTGCCTTCGACTGAACTGGGCCCTTGGCTCATCAAAGTCGGCATTGTCTACTCAGAGC
The DNA here is from genome assembly GCF_032191835.1 of Heteronotia binoei. NCBI lineage: Eukaryota > Metazoa > Chordata > Lepidosauria > Squamata > Gekkonidae > Heteronotia > Heteronotia binoei. Next base: position 10,451,602 of record NC_083232.1, read on the forward strand.
CAGTCTGGTGTAGTGCTTAAGTGTGCGGACTCTTATCTGGGAGAACCAGGTTTGATTCCCCACTCCTCCACTTGCTCCTGCTGGCATGGCCTTGGGTCAGCCATAGTGGTTAAGTGTGCGGACTCTTATCTGGGAGAACCGAGATTGATTCCCCACTCCTCCACTTGCACCTGCTGGAATGGCCTTGGGTCATCCAGAGCTCTGGCAGAGGTTGTCCTTGAAAGGGTAGCTGCTGTGAGAGCCCTCTCAGCCCCACCCACCTCACAGGGTGTCTGTTGTGGGGGAGGAAGGGAAAGGAGATTGTGAGCCCCTCTGAGACTCTTCGGAGTGGAGGGCGGGATATAAATCCAATATCTTCATCTACCTCACAGGGTGTCTGTTGTGGGGGAGGAAGGTAAAGGAGATTGTGAGCCGCTCTGAGACTCTGAGGTTCAGAGTGGAAGAAAGGAAAGGAAAGGTCCGCTGTGCAAGCACCAATTGTTTCTGACTCTGGGGTGACGTTGCTTTCACAACGTTTTCACAGTAGACATTTTACGGGGTGGTTTGCCATTGCCTTCACCGGTCATCTACGCTTTCTCCCCAGCAAGCTGGGTCCTCATTTGACCGACCTTGGAAGGATGGAAGGCTGAGTCAACCTCGAGCCGCCTACCTGAAAACCCAGCTTCCGCCGGGGATCGAACTCAGGTTGTGAGCAGAGCTTAGGACTGCAGTACTGCAGCTTTAACACTCTGCGCCACAGTGGAGGGTGGGATATAAATCCAATATCTTTTTCTTTAGCGAATCTCTAGGGTCTCAGGCTGAGGTCTTTCACATCACCTACTGCCTGGTCTTTTTAGCTGGAAATGCCGGGGATTGAACCCTGGACCTTCTGCATGCCAAGCAGATGATCTGCCAGCGAGCCACAGCCACAAGCTGCCTTCTACTGCATCAGACTCTTGAACCATCAAGGTACGTAATTATTGTCTACTCTGATGGGCAGGGGGTCTCTAGGGTCTCAAGATGAGGGCTTTCACCTACTGCTTGGTCCTTTTAGGTGGAGATGCTGGGTATCGAACCTGCGACCTTCTGCATGTCAAGCAAGGTGCTCTACCGCTGAGCCACAGATGGTCTCCAGAGTTTTGGGCAGAGGCCTTTCATGTCACCTCCTGCCTGGTCTTTTTAGCTGGAGATTCTGGAGAATGAACCTCATATGGATGCATCATCTCTATGAAGAAGAAGAAGAAAGAAGAAGAAGAAGACCACAGATTTATGCCCCGCTCTTCTCTCTGAATCAGAGTCTCAGAGTGGCTTACAATCTCCTTTATCTCCTTCCCCCACAACAGACATCCTGTGAGGTTCCCTAAGATAAGAGTTCATGCGCTTAACCACTACACCAAACTAGCTCTCTGGCTCTCTGTATGGACTTTATTATTGTAATTCTGTCATATACTGGGGAGATTATTCAAGAGGACGGCTTTGTCTATTACTTTCTAGTAAATGCCATTGTACTTTATTAGTGCTTTGTGATCACACTTTATTTTCATTGAGCTAGAGCAGAAATTAAACCAGATGTTTATTTCAGAATTGGGACCTAACGGCAAATTCCACCAGATGCATTATATGCTCTATGTCTCTGGCAAGCAAGATCCCAAAGAGGTTGCATAGATGACTGAATCACAAAAGTAGGCTTGAAACTCAGCATCATAAAAACTAAGATCATGGCATCCGGCCCCATCACACCTTGGCAAATAGAAGGGGAAGACACGGAAGGAGTGACTTCACAGAAGAACATAAGAGAAGCCATGTTGGATCAGGCCAGTGGCCCATCCAGTTCAACACCCTGTGTCACATCAGAACATAAGAGAAGCCATGTTGGATCAGGCCAGTGGCCCATCCAGTCCAACACTCTGTGTCACATAAGAACATAAGAGAAGCCATGTTGGATCAGGCCAGTGGCCCATCCAGTTCAACACTCTGTGTCACATAAGAACATAAGAGAAGCCACGTTGGATCAGGCCAAAGGCCCATCCAGTCCAACACTCTGTGTCACATAAGAACATATGAGAAGCCCTGCTGGATTAGGCCAATGGCCTATCCAATCCAACACTCTGTGTCACATCAGAACATAAGAGAAGCCATGTTGGATCAGGCCAATGGCCCATCCAGACCAACACTCTGTGTCACATAAGAACATAAGAGAAGCCATGTTGGATCAGGCCAATGGCCCCTCCAGTCCAACACTCTGTGTCACATCAGAACATAAGAGAAGCCATGTTGGATCAGGCCAATGGCCCATCCAGTTCAACACTCTGTGTCACATCAGAACATAAGAGAAGCCATGTTGGATCAGGCCAGTGGCCCATCCAGTTCAACACCCTGTGTCACATCAGAACATAAGAGAAGCCATGTTGGATCAGGCCAATGGCCCATCCAGTCCAACACTCTGTGCCACATAAGAGAAGCCATGTTGGATCAGGCCAATGGCCCATCCAGTCCAACACTCTGTGCCACATAAGAACATAAGAGAAGCCATGTTGGATCAGGCCAATGGCCCATCCAGTCCAACACTCTGTGCCACATAAGAACATAAGAGAAGCCATGTTGGATCAGGCCAATGGCCCATCCAGTCCAACACTCTGTGTCACATAAGAACATAAGAGAAGCCATGTTGGATCAGGCCAATGGCCCATCCAGTCCAACACTCTGTGTCACACAGTGGCCGAAAAAAAATTACACACACACACACACATATATATACACACTGTGGCTAATAGCCACTGACCTAGATAGCCCAGGCTAGCCTCATCTCCTCAGATCCTGGAAGCCAAGCAGGGTCAGCCCTTGTCAGCATTCAGATGAGAGACCACCAAGGATGTCCAGGGTGGCTATGCAGAGGCAGGCAGGCCCGGGGCTGGGTGTTCCACTGCCTGAGGCTTCGAAACCAGCCCCCGCCCCCCGCTCCAAGTATGCCAGAACTAAGCCCAATGGCATCACCATAAATTATGTCACTGGGCACGTGTGCTTGGCCCACCCCTGTGCTCAGCCCTCTCCCGCTTCAAAGGGCTCCCTCTGAAGCGGGGTAGGGCCAGGCACCCCCCCCTCCACCTTGCTGAGGCTTGGAAAGCCTCGGCGCAGTTGAAAAGGCAGGGGGTGCACTCAGAGCTCACGACCTCACTCGCTGCTCTGCCCCCTGACATTACCGAGGCGGGGGGAGGAGTGACAGTGAGCACACTTGTAGCCGGCGGCTCTGAGCATGCCCACTGTCTTCCTGACTTTGGTGAGGTCGGGAAGCAGCCGCGGTGGGAGAGGGGGCACCTCATGGCACTCCTAGGCCAGGTGGCACTCCTAGGGGGCCAGCTACTTGGCCTACTCCCACACACCGGCCCTGGAGGCAGGCAATGGCCAACCACCTCTGTGTCACATTCCCAGGGTGCAGGCAGGCAGGAGTCCAAAGCCAGTCCAAGGTCAAAGTCCAGGAAGTCAATGTCCAAAAGCAAAGTAAGTAAGTAAGTAAAGTAAAATTTTATTTATATCCCGCCCTCCCCCGCCAAGCAGGCTCAGGGCGGCTAACAACAGCAAAATAACAATACATTTAACAAAACATCAAATTAACCCCAAACCGATTAATACATTAGTTAAAACAGTTACTAAGTCTAAAAACATTAAGTTAAATCTGACAGTACCGTTATTAATCGACGCTATGCCTGTCAATTTGTGTAATGATGGCGGATCTCCAGACTGGACCATTTTGATGTTTCTTTGTGGACTTGGTCAGCCGTTCATGAATGCCTGTTTGAAAAGGGCGGTCTTGCAGGCCCTGCGGAACTGATCAAGGTTCCGCACGGCCCGCACCTCCTCTGGGAGTTGATTCCACAAACATGGGGCCGCGGTAGAGAAGGCCCGTGCATCGGTAGTCCGAAGTTTAACTTCTTTTGGCCCAGGGGTGGTCAATCTGTTTTTACCTACTGACCTCAGTGCAAAAAGGTCAGGGTGCCAAGGAAATCAAGCAGGTCAGAATCAGGAATCAGGAAGGAGTGTGGATGCAAGTCAGAGAATAGACTTGTTGCTTCCACAAGTTTATCAGGTCCTGCGTGGGAGCTATATAGGAGTCTCAATCAGCCTGCTCCCTGGGTGGCAGCTACTCTGCTAGAACTCAGGACTGAGAGATCTGAAGCATCGGCGTGCCTCATGTCTTCGCTCTGAAAGTTCTTTCCGGAGCCTGCTTTGAACTCTTGAGATGGGAGGAGGAGGGCTTGCAGGAGATTGACCCTCAACAGCTGAGACTGGTGCCTGGAGAGTGATTGATGGGCCAGCTGCTGCTTGTTCAGCTGAGGAACTGGCTGGCAACTCTTCCAGGTCTGTTAACCCTTCCAGCTCCTCCTCGTCAGGGCTCATGACACTCTGTTTGTCTCTTCCCTTCACCTGGATGTCCCAGGCTAGCCAGATCTCATCAGATCGCAGCAGCTAAGCAGGGTCAGCTCCGGTTGGTACTAGGATGGGAGCCCACCAAGGAAGTCCAGGTTTGCTGTGCAGAGGCAGGCAACGGCAAACCATCTCTGTTCGGCTCTTGCCTTGACCTGGATGGCCCAGGCTAGCCCGACCTCATCAGATCTCAGACGCTAAGCCCTGGTGGGCACTTTGATGGGAGACCACCAAGGGAGTCCTGGGTTGCTACGCAAAAGCAAGCAACGGCCAGCCACCTCTGAAGCTCTCTTGTCTTCAAAACCCCCTGAGGGGAGGGCCATCATTTGGCTATGATTTGACAGCACATCCCACCTCCATTGGGACGTCATTCCCACCCAGCTGAATTTCAACAACCCGCCGTGCATCTTTGCATTGCAGTGGCTCAGCTTTGGGCCCGTTTCAATCCATCCTCCTTCCCTTCCCCCTGCGAGGAAGATGCCAGTCAAGTGTGGCCGAAAGAGCTGTGGAAGACCAGTTCTGTCCGTGGCAGGGGTGGCCAACCGTAGCTCTCCAGAATGTTTTTTTGGCCTACAACTCCCATCAGCCCCAGCTATTGGCCTGGCTGGCTGAGGCTGATGGGAGTTGTAGGCAAAAACATCTGGAGAGCTACCGTTGGCCACCCCTGCTCTATGGCATGCCTCTCGGGACATGTCCCATCAACAACTGGCAGATGCCTATCCTCATGTACCGTTCGGTGTGGATAAACCGCAAAGACGCCCTGCCAGGCCTGCAGGTCCGTCTCCCTTGCATCAGCCGGCTTCCCGCAAGCCAATTGCCTTGTTTCTCAGTATCTTTGGCCAAAATGCAGAAGGAATGTTTCCACTAGGAGGAAATGTTCTCAAACCATTTCTCCAGCGTATCTGGAGCACATATGCTTTGTATCAATGGGCGGGTGTGGAAAGGGAGACTTGCGCCACAACCCTCCCAAGTCTGTAATCTCCAACTCAGGGGGGAAATTATATATATATATATATATATATATATATATATATATATATATATATATATATATATATATATATATATATATATATATATATATATATATTAACAACCCCTGGGTCATAGGAATATCAGAAGAGCTGAGCTGGATCAGTCCGACATGCTACAGCGGCCAACTGGATCCTGCTAGAAACTGAGCTGGCTAGACGGCAGGCCTTTTTTGTGGCAGGAGCTCCTTTGCATATTAGGCCACACCCTCCTGATGTAGCCAGTCCTCCTGGAGCTTACAGCAGGCCCTGTACGAAGAGCCCTGTAAGGAATTCTAGCAGGACCTCCTTTGCCTATTAGGCCACACACCCCTGATGTGGCCAGTCCTCCTGGAGCTTACAGTAGGCCCTGTACTGAGAGCCCTGTAAGGAATTCTAGCAGGACCTCCTTTGCCTATTAGGCCACACACCCCTGATGTAGCCAGTCCTCCTGGAGCTTGCAGTAGGCCCTGTACGAAGAGCCCTGTAAGGAATTCTAGCAGGACCTCCTTTGCCTATTAGGCCACACACCCCTGATGTAGCCAGTCCTCCTGGAGCTTACAGTAGGCCCTGTACTGAGAGCCCTGTAAGGAATTCTAGCAGGACCTCCTTTCCATATTAGGCCACACACCCCTGATGTAGCCAGTCCTCCTGGAGCTTAAGGTAGGCCCTGTACTGAGAGCCCTGTTGTAAGCTCAGGGAGGTGTGGCCTAATATTAGGGTTGCCAAGTCCAATTCAAGAAATATCTGGGGACTTTGGGGGTGGAGCCAGGAGACATTGGGGGTGGAGCCAGGAGCATGGGTGTGACAAGCAGAATTGAACTCCAAGGGAGTTCTGGCCATCACATTTAAAGGGACAGCACACCTTTTAAAATGCCTTCCTTCCATAGAAAATAATGAAGGATAGGGGCACCTTCTTTTGGGGCTCATAGAATTGGACCCCCTGGTCCAATACTTTTGAAACTTGGGGGGCATTTTAGGAAGAGGCACTAAATGCTATACTGAAAATTTGGCACCTCTACCTCAAAAAACAGCCCCCCCCCAGAGCCCCCAATACCCGCAGATCAATTCCCCATCATTCCTTATGGGAATTGTTCATGGAGGTGCATAATGGCTGTGGGGGTGGGGCTTCCCCCGCCGGCCAGCTGGCTGGGGGAGGGGGGAAGCCTGTAAAACTGGGGGATCCCCCGCTGGGACCTGGGGATTGGGAAGCCTACCTAATATGCAAAGGATTTCCTGCTGAGTTCCACAGGAGTTCCATACACCCCTGATGCAGCCAATCCTCCTGGAGCTTACAGTAGGCCCTGTACGAAGAGCCCTGTTGTAAGCTCCTGGAGGATTGGCTGCCTCAGGGAGGTGTGGCCTAATATGCAAAGGATTTCCTGCTGAGTTCCACAGGAGTTCCATACACCCCTGATGCAGCCAATCCTCCTGGAGCTTACAGTAGGCCCTGTACGAAGAGCCCTGTTGTAAGCTCCTGGAGGATTTCTGCCTCAGGGAGGTGTGGCCTAATATACAAAGGATTTCCTGCTGAGTTCCACAGGAATTCCATACACCCCTGATGCAGCCAATCCTCCCGGAGCTTAGGGTAGGCCCTGTACTAAGAGCCCTGTGAGCTCTTGGAGGATTGGCTATATCAGGAGTGTGTGGCCTAATATGCAAAGAAGTTCCTGCTACCAAAAAAGCCCTGACTGAGAGAAAGAACCCAGGAGGCAGCTGCTGGGATATCAAACTGTTGTTGTTATTATTATTATTTTATTGATTTGATTTATATCCCACCCTCCCCACGAAAGCAGGCTCAGGGCAGCTCACAGTATAAAATCATAGCAACAATTAAAACAATACATATTAGAATCATAGAATTATAGAGTTGGAAGGGACCTCCAGGGTCATCTAGTCCAACCCCCTGCACAATGCAGGAAACTCACAAACACTTCCCCCCAAATTCACAGGATCTTCATTTCTGTCAGATGGCCATCTAGCCTCTGTTTAAAAACCTCCAAGGAAGGAGAGCCCACCACCTCCCGAGGAAGCCTATTCCACTAAGGAACCGCTCTAACAGTCAGGAAGTTCTTCCTAATGTTGAGCTGGAAACTCTTGACTTAATTTCAACCCATTGGTTCTGGTCCTACCTTCCGTGGCCACAGAAAACAATTCCACACCATCCTCTATATCAGGGGTGACCAACGGTAGCTCTCCAGATGTTTTTTGCCTACAACTCCCATCAGCCCCAACCATCAGCCATGCTGGCTGGGGCTGATGGGAGTTGTAGGCAAAAAACATCTGGAGAGCTACTGTGGCCACCCCTACTCTATATGACAACCCTTCAAGTACTTGAAGATGGTGATCATATCACCTCTCAGCCGCCTCCTCTCCAGTCTAAACATCGCCAGCTCCTTCAACCTTTCCTCATAGGACTTGGTCTCCAGACCCCTCACCATCTTCATCGCCCTCCTCTGAACCTGTTCCAGATATTATAAAATTGCAAATATTATAAAATTGCAAATTCTACAATTAAAACAATCAGAATTGGTTCGGTGCTAATCTCTTAGGTGTTATATATTTTCAGAGGTGACGGTATTTCTCCAGTTTCCTACGATATAGGTTCTGCGTCAGTTAAAAGCCAACCGGAAAAGAGCGGTCTTGCAGGCCTTGCAGAACTAATAATAATAATAATAATAATAATAATATTAGGCCTTTCCTAAACTGATAAACTACTGTGGAGTATTAACTGAGGTTGCTTTGTGAGAGGACAGAGTTTGAGGATGAGTGCTTGTAGCCTGCTGGAGAGTGGTGGGTTTGACTGGGTCCATTTGAGTCTTTTGTCTGGTCTATGGCTCATTGAGGAAGGTCTGTTGGCCTGGGGCTGAATGCAGGCCCTGGCCTCTGCCGCGGCTGCTGGGAGGCAGGAGCTGTGGGCTTCTGAACTCCTGGCAGAGATGTGAACCTTTGGCGCAATCTGAAGGGTGAGGGTCAAAGGTTTCCTGGCCTGTGGCTCTTAGATGCTGCTGGAAAGTAGAGACAGGAAGTCAACTGGGGTTGGGGACTCCCCAGCAATTGGCATTTAAAATCACACGGCTTCTCAACGTGGAAGCTTTGACAAACAGGTACCTGTGAGAAACTCATAAGGAACACATGAAGGTGTTTTATAATGAACCAGACTATTGGTCCATCAAGGTCACAATCAGGGCTTTTTTTGTAGCAGGGACTCCTTTGCGTATTAGGCCACACACCCCTGATGTAGCCACTCCCCTTGGAGCTTAGAGTAGGCCCTGTACTAAGAGCCTTGCCAGCTCTTGGCGGATTGGCTACATCCAGAGGGTGTGGCCTAATATGCAAATTAATTCCTGCTACAGAAAAGCCCTGGTCACTATTATCTACTCAAGGTAGCAGCTCTCAGGCAGAGGTCTTCCACATCACTTCTTAGCTAATCCTTTTAACTGGAGATGCTGGGGATTGAACCTGGGACCTTCTGCATGCCAAGCAGAGGCTGTACCACTGAGCCACAGCCCCACTTCATGGCTCTCCAGGGTCTCAGGCTGAGGTCTTTCCCATCCCCTCCTGCCTGGTCCTTTTAACTGGAGATGCTGGGGATTGAACCTGGGACCTTCTGCATGCCAAGCAGAGGCTGTACCACTGAGCCACAGCCCCACTTCATGGCTCCCCAGGGTCTCAGGCTGAGGTCTTTCCCATCCCCTCCTGCCTGGTCCTTTTAACTGGAGATGCTGGGGATTGAACCTGGGACCTTCTGCATGCCAAGCAGAGGCTGTACCACTGAGCCACAGCCCCACTTCATGGCTCTCCAGGGTCTCAGGCTGAGGTCTTTCCCATCCCCTCCTGCCTGGTCCTTTTAACTGGAGATGCTGGGGATTGAACCTGGGACCTTCTGCATGCCTGTGGCGGAACCGGCCCGATTCTGCCTTCAGCCCCGGTCCCGTCAGCTCCCTATTGAGTCGCCAACTCCTGGAGGGAGCTATTCCTCCTCCTGCCCCTTGGGCTCGCTGCCACCACCTGCTCAGTCCCGGGGTTCAGATTGAGAGGAACAGGACTCCCAATCCCCCTCTCCAGCTATGAGGCTAGGCCTCCAGGTCCTCTGCCACCCTGCACTTGGGTTTCACAGAGACCCCAGCACTTCTTTGGGGCACCCCTGGAGGATTGGCACCTTATCCAACTGCATGCCTTCCCCCCTTCACCTGGGGCCCCCTTCTTAACACAGCGTGGTCTAAAGCGGTTTGGGGATCTATGTGGTACAGAGATTGCCAGTATTTAAAACAGAAAAAAAACATTTATTTAAAAGAGAAAAATATAGGAAAAGAAAAACACAAAACAAAAACAGTTGCATTTAAAAAGTTAGCACCGCACAGCAAAGCACAGCAAACAGCACAACAAAATAAAGGTGGTTTTCAAACGCATCGTATTGTCCCTGGTCTATACTTGATCTGCCTAAGAAAATGACTTACTTTGTCTGCCTGCCTGGGGGCCCCCAGGCAGGAGCCTCCATTGCTCACCACATGCTTGCTCGAGCGCTGGCTCAAAATCTCAGACTCTCTTCCTGCCTAGCACATGGCAAGAACAACAGCACTTCCTGCTTCTCTAGGGGACTTTCCCCCTAGCGTTGTTGGTTTGGCTCTGGAAGGGAGGGGGGGAGTGAGGGGAAGGCTACACAGCCTGCTGAATGGATTTACTGATCCCTGCCTTTTTGGATGAAGCACCAACACTCTCAGATGGCGTTTCTCCACAATGCCAAACAGATGTTCTAACACTGAGCCATGGTCTCTTCCCCCAAATGATTTCACTGGTCACTGCTTTGTCCTCTGGCTTCTGACCCCTCCCCCAGCTGCCTTTTCCTCCACTTTGAACTCCTCCTCACATCTTTTTCTTTCCATACTCTCATTCTTCTTCCCCCTTAACCTGGTCGCCTTTGGGGATCCAAAGCAGCCGCAATTGTTCTCCTCTGCTCCATTTTTATCCTCACAATAACCCTGCAAGGTAGGTTAAGCTGAGAGTGTGCGACCAGCTCCAGTTCACCAAGCAAGCTGCCATGTCAGAGTGTCACGTTCTCAGGGCTCAGGCAGGCAGGAGTCCAAAGCCAGTCCAAGAAGTCAAGAAGGAGCCAAGTCACCAAAGCAAAATCGCAAACTGGAGTCAGAAGTCAGTGTCCAAAAGCCAAAGGGTCAGGGTGCCAAGGAATTCAAGCAGATCAGAAAAGAGCATGGATGCAAGCCAGAGAATAGACTTTGGAAACTGCATTGAGACTCCTTAGGGCAGATAAAAGTGGGGAAGAAGAAGAAGGCTGTAGATTTATACCCTGCCCTCCTCTCTGAGTCAGAGTCTCAGAGCAGCTCACAATCTCCTTTGCCTTCCCCCCGCACAACAGACACCCTGCCAGGTGGGTGGAGTTGAGAGAGCTCTTACAGCAGCTGCCCTTTCAAGGACAGCTCTGCGAGAGCTATGGCTGAGCCAAGGCCATTCCAGCAGTTGCATATGGAGGAGTGGGGAATCAGAACATAAGAACATAAGAACATAAGAGAAGCCATGTTAGATCAGGCCAATGGCCCATCCAGTCCAACATTCTGTGTCACACAGCGGCCAAATATATATATATATATATATATATATATATATATATATATATATATATATATATATATATATATATATATACACACACACACACACACACTGTGGCTAATAGCCACTGATGGACCTCTGCTCCATATTTTTATCTAACCCCTTCTTGAAGGTGGCTATGCTTGTGGACGCCACCACCTCCTGTGGCAGTGAATTCCACATGTTAATCACCCTTTGGGTGAAGAAGTACTTCCTTTTATCCGTTTTAACCTGTCTGCTCAGCAATTTCATCGAATGCCCACGAGTTCTTGTATTGTGAGAAAGGGAGAAAAGTACTTCTTTCTCTACTTTCTCCATCCCATGCATTATCTTGTAAACTTCTATCATGTCACCCCTCAGTCGACGTTTCTCCAAGCTTTGTTTGTTTCTGTTTTATGTTTTGTTTATGTTTATGTTTATGGGTTTGTTTCTGTTTTATGTTTTGTCTGTATTTTTAAGCTGGTCGGATGACCGTGAATAAAGAACTTGACTTGACTTGTACAAGAGAAATTTGTATCATATGGCAGACTCTTTTGGACAGTTGAGGACAATTTTGACATCAGCATGTAGGGTTCCTAGTTCTGGGTTGGGAAAAATTCCTGAAGATTTGAGGATGGAGTCTAGAGAGGGTGTGGTTTGGGAAGAAAAAGGACCGCAATGGGGTACAGACTCCCAGATAAGAGTCTGCACACTTCACCACTACACCAAACTGGTTCTTCTTCATAGGATACAATTAACATAGGGTTTAATTTCACAGCAACAAAACCTAAATGTAGATGATGAAATCAAGGGATCGTCAGAATGCTTTGACTTGAATTCAATTTGAGAATCATCCCTCAGATGTCAAGGATCTCCTGTTCATTTTTAATAAATCTAAGTGATCTAGAGAGCCCCCCTGCCTCTTTTTTTTTTAAAGCCTCAATGTTCACTGAACTAGTAATGAAAATTGTAGGGGTACTTATTCGCTCCTTGAATTTAGGGAGGAGAGGAGAAGCTGCCCCACAGTTTCCACCCCAAGTTCCTGATATCTGCCTGTTGTGTACATTGGGTGATTTCCCCCCCCCCTCCCTTGTACGTGCCTATTTGTGGACAACCACACCCAAGGATACAGCGAGCATCTCTAATGTGAGCTAGATGCTTCTCTGATGTGATATATTTTTAACAGCAACATTAGAGAATCTTGGGCGTGACCCAGGTCCTGGAATGGCTGGAAAACATGAGTATGTGGAAGGGTGGGAGGTTGTGTTTTGTTTTAAAACTGAACTACAGCAGAAGTCATCGAAGCTACTGGAAAGCTATAGGGAGCAAAGAACCCCCAAATGGTGAAAAAGAAGCAATAGGATCCCCTGAGTTGTTTTCAAAAGGCAACGTTTATTTGTACAAGAAACAAATAAATGTTGACTTTTGAAAAACACCTCAGGGGATTGTTTTGCAGTGCCCTAATTACAAGGACTTGAGGGCAAGATAATCTCTCCGATTCTCGGATCCTTGGCAGGCTGGCAGGAGGATGAGCAAATTACCTTCCTCCTGTCCGACGTTCATTCTGATGTTTCATCTAAGATTGCCCGTTTTTGTTACACTGCTCAGTTGGAAAGGAGGGAAATTGAGAGTGTAAACCTTGGTTATGGGTTTTAACAATATGTGTAGTAGTAGGAGTCAGGAATTTTTGTGCAAGAGGTGATGGGTTTGTTTCTGTTTTATGTTTTGTCTGTATTTTTAAGCTGGTCGGATGACCGTGAATAAAGAACTTGACTTGACTTGTACAAGAGAAATTTGTATCATATGGCAGACTCTTTTGGACAGTTGAGGACAATTTTGACATCAGCATGTAGGGTTCCTAGTTCTGGGTTGGGAAAAATTCCTGAAGATTTGAGGATGGAGTCTAGAGAGGGTGTGGTTTGGGAAGAGAAAGGACCGCAATGGGGTACAGTGCCACGGAATCCCTTCCCCCTCCAAAGCAGCCATTTTCTCTGGGAGACAGGGTCATTTTGTAGAAAAAGAGATGCTGGAGCTCATTAGCACGACTCATTTGAATCACTCATTTGCCTATGCCGCACACCCCCGACATCACCGAAAGGTGTACTAAATTATATCAGCTCAGCGTCTACCTTAAAATACTTCTGGAATTATCATTGTCATAACAAAGGAAAGGAAAGGTCCCCTGTGCGAGCACCAGTCGTTTCTGACTCTGGGGTGACGTTGCTTTCACAATGTTTTCACGGCAGACCTTTTTAACTTGGTGGTTTGCCATTGCCTTCCCCAGTCCTCTACGCTTTCCTCCCAGCAAGCTGGGGACTCCTTTGACCGACCTTGGAAGGATGGAACGCTGAGTCAACCTTGGGCCGGCTACCTGAACCCAGCTTCCGCCGGAATCGAACTCAGGTCGTGAGCAGAGACTTCAGACCACAGTACTGCAGTACTGCTGCTTTACCACTCTGCGCCACGGGGCCGCTGTCATAAAACCCAGGGCTTTTTTGGTAGAGAAAGCCCAGCAGGAGCTCATTTTAGGCCATACATCCTGATGGCACCATTGTTGCACAGAGGGCTTTTTTGTAGAAGCAGCCTAGCAGGAATTCAGTTTCCATATTAGGCCACACCCCCTGACACCAAGCCAGCCAGAACTGCATTCCTGCTCAAAAAAAGGCCCTGACAAAACCTTACGCTCATCATACTTTTTAAATTACTTTCTCCTATGCGGCTGCAGTGGCCGGATGAAGATTTCCATCTGTCTGCTTGATATGTTTGGGTTATTTTCCAAAATTGAACAAGGGAGCCTAAATATTTTCCAAAATTGAACAAGGGAGCCAAAATTGAACAAGGGAGCAAATAGGTGGCCGCCTCGGGTGCCACTTGGCCTAGGGGCGCCCCGAGGCGCCCCCTCTCCCCACGCCCCGCTGCCACCCTGACTTTGGGAAAGTCGGAAACAGGGGCAGCGCCGGCACTGTAAGCACGCCTGCTGCCTTTGGGACTTTGCAAAGGCTTCCCAAGGCTCGGCTGGCCTTCGAAAAAGTCGGGTGGGGGGAGGAGCTCTTTGCGGAGGCTTCCCGAGGCTCCGGCGGCCTCCTCAAAGCCGGAGGGTGTGGCAGTGATGTCATCATGATGTCATCTGTGTGCACGCTCTGTACGCGCAAAACGAGCTATGGGGTGGGAGGGGTGCTGGAAGCTCCAGCATTGGGCCTGCCTAGAAGCTAATACTGAAGAAGAAGAAGAAGATATTGGATTTATATCCCGCCCTACACTCCGAAGAGTCTCAGAGCAGCTCACAATCTCCTTTACCTTCCTCCCCCACAACAGACACCCTGTGAGGGCTCTCACAGCAGCTGCCCTTTCAAGGACAACCTCTGCCAGAGCTATGGCTGACCCAAGGCCATGCTAGCAGGTGCAAGTGGAGGAGTGGGGAATCAAACCCGGTTCTCCCAGATAAGAGTCCGCACACTTAACCACTACACCAAACTAGCTCTCCTTGGAGGGGAGAGGTAAGGAAGAAAGAGCACAATAGCATTTAGAGGTTCTGGATTTCCGCTCCTGCAAGCTCCTGCTCCAAATGAGGCCTGCTGGGGAAACTATCTCTGTAGTCTGGAGATCAGCTGTAATTCTAGGAAATCTCCAGGCACCACCTGGTTGTCACAAAAAAAAATACAAGCTAGTGACCGCTTTACTAAGAAGTATATAGAAACCGGTCCAAATGTCCAAAGCGTGTATATTAAAGTCCCCAAGTAGTGTGGTGACAAGCCAATCGATTCAGTACTTGTTTCTTTCCAGTCTTCATCAGACCTGGGACCAATATTGATTCAATTATATGGATTCTTTACACAATTTTCAAAAAAGAGGGGCGCGGAGCGTCTCCAGCAGCTATTTCACATCGGCTACAGCTCAGTATGTGGCTTCTGCGTCCCTCTTTTTTGAAAATTGTGTAAAGAATCCATATAATTGAATCAATATTGGTCCCAGGTCTGATGAAGACTGGAAAGAAACAAGTACTGAATTCGATTGGCTTGTCGCCACACTGCTTGGGGACTTGAATGTACATGTTTTGGACATTAGGACTGGTTTCTTTATATTTCTCAGTAAATTGGTCACTCGCTTGTATTTTTTGTATGCGCAGCTGTGGAAACAAGAAAAAATACCAGAGAAATGGGACTGGATTGTGAAAGTTTTATCATGGAGTGAGATGGACAAATTGACTAAAACCTTAAGAAACTATGATTTAGATTTATTTAAAAAGGAGTGGAAGAAATGTAAAGGATATATAGAGAAAGAGTGGAACGTAAAAAGACATTGGACAATTTTTTTGCATGAATGAGAAGGAAAAAAAAGTGGTGAACTTTGATTGGTTAGGGGTACCTTTATAATTGAACTTAAATATATAACTTCGGGGAAGTCTAGTAATGGAGGGAGGGGGGGTTGAAATATCATATGGGTTAACGAAAGAAAAGAGATAATTAAATATTGTAACCATATGTTATTAATAAATTTGTAAAACATAAGAATCCATATAATTGAATCAATATTGGTCCCAGGTCTGATGAAGACTGGAAAGAAACAAGTACTGAATTCGATTGGCTTGTCGCCACACTACTTGGGGACTTGAATGTACATGTTTTGGACATTAGGACTGGTTTCTATATATTTCTCAGTAAATTGGTCACTAGCTTGTATTTTTTGTTGCGCTAGCCGCTATAGTGACCTCTCTCGGATTGTATTCTATGTCGGCAACCCAAAGTGAAACTCTTGTTCTTTCTTTGACTTCTTTATTCTGTATGCGGGGAAGCGCGGGTTTTTAAAGAGTTCGGCTCCTCTGCTGGCCGCCTCTGTATCCTGTGCAGTGAATGCCGACCCACAGAAGGCTGTGGAGTTAATGAGATATCCAGACGGACGAAATCAACGCCGGTCCCGCGGGTCAAGGAGGCCACGGCCTTTTTGAGGAATGCTGAAAACAATTTGGCTCCCAGCGATAGCCCGAAGTCGCCGCCCTCAAGACACTGAGGAGGGGTGTGGGTCAGTGTCGCCAAGTTTCCCCCGGCCTCTGCTCCTATGCCTTTAAAAACAGCTTAACCTGCAAACTTGGAAAGGTGATATTCAGGTGCTCTTTTTTGTAGCAGGAACTCCTTTGCCTATTAGGCCACCCACGCCTGATGTAGCCAATCCTCCAAGATCTCACGGGGCTCTTCTTACAGGGCCTACTGGAAGCTCCAGGAGGATTGCTTACATCAGGGGGTGTGGCCTAATAGGCAAAGGAGATCCTGCTCCAAAACAAAAAAGCCCAGGTGTTATTGTTGCTGTCCTCTATATTCTTCCCTGCTTATTTCATCAAGCTGAGTTCCTGCTGACAGCACGAGAGCAGACCAGGCTGTTTTTCCTGGTCACTTAGCAACCCTGAAGATTTCTTTCTTTCACAATAGAACAGTTATCCAGTAGTGGGGCTAGGGTTGCCAACCTCTAGATGGTGGGTGGAGATCTCCTGCTATTACAAGTGGTCTTCAGACAATAGAGATCAGTTCCCCTGGGGAGAATGGCCACTTTAGATGCCACTCTCTGGCATTATTACCTTCTGAGGTCCCTTCCCTCCCCAAATCCCACCTTCTCCAAGGCTCCACCCCCCCAATATCTCCAGGTATTCATATATAGGCAGAGCGGGGAGCAGTTAGTTTCAAGGAAGATCTAATTGAAGAAGATGATGATATTGGATTTATATCCCGCCCTTCACTCCGAAGAGTCTCAGAGCGGCTCAAAATCTCCTTTACCTTCCCCCCCACCCACAACAGACACCCTGTGAGGTAGATGAAGATATTGGATTTATATTCCACCCTCCACTCTGAAGAGTCTCAGAGGGGATCACAATCTCCTTTACCTCCCCCCCCCCACGACAGACACCCTGTGAGGTAGATGAAGATATTGCATTTATATCCCGCTCTCCACTCCGAAGAGTCTCAGAGGGGCTCACAATCTCCTTTACCTTCCCCCCCCCCACAACAGACACCCTGTGAGGTAGAAGAAGATATTGGATTTATATCCCTCCCTCCACTCCGAAGAGTCTCAGAGCAGCTCACAATCTCCTTTACCGCCCCCCCCCCCACAACAGACACCCTGTGAGGTAGAAGAAGATATTGGATTTATATCCCGCCCTCCACTCCGAAGAGTCTCAGAGGGGCTCACAATCTCCTTTACCTTCCCCCCCCCACACAACAGACACCCTGTGAGGTAGATGAAGATATTGGATTTATATCCCGCCCTCCACTCCGAAGAGTCTCAGAGGGGCTCACAATCTCCTTTACCACCCCCCCCCCCACAACAGACACCCTGTGAGGTAGAAGAAGATATTGGATTTATATCCCGCCCTCCACTCTGAAGAGTCTCAGAGGGGCTCACAATCTCCTTTATCTCCCTCCCACACAACAGACAGCCTGTGAGGTGGGTGGGGCTGAGAGGGCTCTCACAGCAGCTGTCCTTTCAAGGACAACCTCTGCCAGAGCTATGGCTGACCCAAGGCCATTCCAGCAGGTGCAAGTGGAGAAGTGGGGAATCAAACCCAGTTCTCCCAGATAAGAGTCCGCATACTTAACCACTACACCAAACTGGCTCTCAAAGAAGAAGAAGAAGAAGAAGAAGAAGAAGAGGAGGAGGAGGAGGAGGAGGAGGAAATTGGATTTATACCCCGCCCTTCACTCAGAATCTCAGAGTCTCAGAGCGGCTCACAATTTTTTTTATCTTCCTCCCCCACAACAGACACCCTGTGAGGTGGATGGGGCCAAGAGGACATTCACAGCAGCTGCCCTTGCAAGGACAACCTCTGCCAGAGCTATGGCTGACCCAAGGCCATTCCAGCAGCTGCAAGTGGAGGAATGGGGAATCTAACCTCGTTCTCCCAGATAAGAGTCTGCTCACTTAACCACTACCCCAAACTGGCTCTCAAAGAAGAAGAAGAAGAGGAGGAGGAGGAGGAGATCGGATTTATACCCCGCCCTTCACTCAGAGCAGCTTACAATCTCCTTCCCTTCCTCTCCCCACAACAGACAACCTGTGGGGTAGGTGGGGCTGAGAGAGCTCTGACAGAAACTGCTTTTGAGAAAAGAGCTCTTTCAAGAACTGTGACTGACCTCAGGTCACCCAGCTGGCTGCATGGCATGGCCTGATTTCATCCGTTCTTGTAAGCAAAGGAAGGTTGGTACTTGGAACGGAGACCGCCTAAAAAGACTTCCCAGAGGTAGGCAACGGCCAACCTCTTCTGCTCCTCCCTTGCCTTGAAAGCCCCTTGCTGGGGTCACCAAAAGTGGTTTGCAGCTTGGCGTCCATTTATGCCTCGCCTCGCACTTACGTGCGACCATTTATGCCTCGCCTTTCAGCAGAAGAAACAGAAGGCCTTTAAAGTTTCCTGGTCTCCAAACAACCCTCTCCATTCCCTGGCAAAGAGGTTTGAAGACAGTTTCCCCCCAGAGTTGCCAATCTCCCCGTGGGGGAAGGCGATTCCCCAGTTTGAATGCCCGCCCCCGCTTCAGGGTCATCAGAAAGTGGGGGGGGGGGGACGGGAATGACTGCTGGGCACTCCATTATTCCCTATGGAGACCGATTCCCATAGGGTATAATGGAGAATTAATCTCTAGGTATCCGGGGCTCTTGGGAGGCTGGTTTTTTTTTTTTTTTTTAGATAGAGGCACCAGATTTACAGCATAGCATCCAATGTCTCTCCTCAAAACACCCTCCAAGTTTCAGAAAGATTGGACCAGGGGGTCCAATTCCATGAACCCCCAAAGAAGGTGCCCGTATCCTTCATTATTCCAAATGGAGGGAAGGCATCGAAAAGGTGTGCAGTCCCTTTAAATGTGAACGTATGAAGCTGCATTATTTTGAATAAGACCCATCAAAGTCAGTCTTGTCTACTCAGACCAGCAGCGGTTCTCCAGGTTCTCAAGCTGAGGTTTTTCATGCCTCTTTGCCTGGACCCTTTTTAGTTGGAGATGCCGGGGATTGAACCTGGGACCTTCTGCTTTCCAAGCAGATGCTCTACCACTGAGCCACCATCTGTTCCATGTGATGGCCAGAACTCCCTTCGGAGTTCAATTATGCTTGTTATAACCTTGCTCCTGGCTCCACCCCCAAAGTCTCCTGGCTCCACCCCCAAAGTTCCCAGATATTTCTTGACAAGATATTGGACGTGGCAACCCTATTTCCTACTCTTAGATCCTCTAGTGTTCTGCAGAAGTAAGCTGTGATTTTTGTGCAGAAATGTTCAGCCACGTGAGATGCGATGTCCCGCTCGCCTCTTGGGTCAAAGGAAGGGAATTCAATTATCATCAAAAGAGTGGAAGGCTGGAGGTTTTCCAAAGGAAGCGTAATGTGTGTACTTTGGGTCACGCTCAGCAGGGAAGGTTCTGATTCATGATCAGGAAAAAATATGCCCTGGCATTTGGCGGAGAAAACCTGTCAAAACCCGTCAGGCTGTCCTCAAATGATCTGAAAAAATGGGTGGGCCACAGGTAAAGGTCTACCATGGACTAGGTTATCAGTTAGGAAGAGAAAGCCACCGATGAATCAGACAGAGAGTTCATCTCATCCAGCATCTTGTTTCTAGAGGTGAAGAAGAAGATATTGGATTTATATCCCGCCCTCCACTCCAAAGAGTCTCAGAGCAGCTCACAATCTCCTTTACCTTCTTCCCCCACAACAGACACCCTGTGAGGTAGATGAAGATATTGGATTTATATCCCGCCCTCCACTCCGAAGAGTCTCAGAGCGGCTCACAATCTCCTTTACCTTCCTCCCCCACAACAGACATCCTGTGAGGTGGGTGGGGCTGAGAGGACTCTCACAACAGCTGCTCTTTCAAGGACAACCTCTGCCAGAGCTATGGGCTGACCCAAGGCCATGCTAGCACATGCAGGTGGAGGAGTGGGGAATCAAACCCAGTTCTCCCAGATAAGAGTCCGCACACTTAACCACTACACGAAACTGGCTCTCTGATCACGGAGAGGCCTTCAGGAAGTCTCTTCTGGTTCTTTGCCTACTCATTCCACACACCTTGCCTTCAAAGGTACACTTGAATAAATCCTCCTCCTCTTCTTCCTCTTCTTCTTCGTGAGAGTCAGTTTGGCATAGTGGTTAAGTGTGAGGACTCTTGTCTGGGAGAACCGGGTTTGATTCCCCACTCCTCAACATCCACCTGCTGGAATGGCCTTGGGTTAGCCATAGCTCTCGTAGGAGTTGTCCTTGAAAGGGCAGCTTCTGGGAGAGCCCTCTCAGCCCCACCCACATCACAGAGTTTCTGTTGTTGGGGGAGAAGATATAGGAGATTACAAGCCGCTCTGAGACTTTGATTCAGAGAGAAGGGCAGGGTACAAATCTGCTGTCTTCTTTGTCTTCATCTTCATTTTCTTTGCGAGAGCCAGTTTGGTGTAGTGGTTAAATGTGAGGACTCTTATCTGGGAGAACCAGGTTTGATTCCTCACTCCTCCACTTGCAGCTGCTGGAATGGCCTTGGGTCAGCCATAGTGGTTAAGTGTGCAGACTTTTATCTGGGAGAACCGGGTTTGATTCCCCACTCCTCCACTTGAAGCTGCTGAAATGGCCTTGTGTCAGCCATAGTGGTTAAGTGTGCAGACTCTTATCTGGGAGAACCGGGTTTGATTCCCCACTCCTCCACTTGCAGCTGCTGGAATGGCCTTGGGTCAGCCATAGCTCTGGCAGAGGTTGTCCTTGAAAGGGCAGCTGCTGTGAGAGCCCTCTCCAGCCCCACCCACCTCACAGGGTGTCTGTTGTGGGGGGGGGTAGAAGATATAGGAGATTGTAAGCTGCTCTGAGACTCTGATTCAGAGAGGAGGGCAGGGTATAAATCTGCAGTCGTCATCGTCATCTTCTTCTTCTGGTAGCAGCTGCCTCTGTTCGTGCAAAACCTGGTGAGCAGGGTACAAAAAAGCAATAGACCAATTTATCGAGGCATTATGGTACTATTTAGCAAAGGAAGGGTTCCAATGATTTTTAACCATGAGAAATATAATAAACTGAACTCAGAATTTCCACTGCTTTCTAAAAGTAGAACGAAATAATTGCTTGGGGTGGGGGGGGGGGAACCCTGATGAACTCATACTTTTCCAGTGGGTTTTCTCTAAGACGTTTAGACACAAAGCAGATATCAACTGGAAGCCGTTTGCTTCTTCCAGGACACCTGTAAAGCTGTTTCTGCATCCTTTTAAGCCATTGGTACAAAAATAATGTTTAGAAACTGCATACGTTGAGCGAGAATCATACAGCTCTAGGAGTGAAATAACGGTGGGGGAATAAGGACTCATTGGTTCAGTTTGTTGCTGAGAGAAGACAAATCAAAACAGGATTTTTCAGGTCAAAATGGCAGAGAAAAGAAAGATAGTATCATCCAGTTTGGTGTAGTGGTTAAGTGTGTGGACTCTTATCTGGGAGAACCGGGTTTGATTCCCCACTCCTCCACTTGCACCTGCTGGAATGGCCTTGGGTCAGCCATAGCTCTGGCAGAGGTTGTCCTTGAAAGGGCAGCTGCTGTGAGAGCCCTCTCAGCCCCACCCACCTCACAGGGTGACTGTTGTGGGGGGAGAAGATACAGGAGATTGTAAGCCGCTCTGAGTCTCTGATTCAGAGAGAAGGGCGGGGTAAAAATCTGCAATTCTTCTTCTTCTTCTTCTTCATCCCTGGAAGGAGGGAAAGTACTGCTTGCTAGGGTTACCAAACTCCAGGTGATACCTGGAAATCTCCAGGGGTTACAACCAGTGTTCCCTCTAAGCCAGGGGTGGCCAGCGGTAGCTCTCCAGATGTTTTTTGCCTATAACTGCCATCAGCCCCAGCCATCAGCCATGCTGGCTGGGGCTGATGGGAGTTGTTGGCAAAAAACATCTGGAGAGCTACCGTTGGCCACCCCTGCTCTAAGCCAGTTTGGAGCCAGTTTGATGTAGTGGTTAAGTGCACAGACTCTTATCTGGGAGAACCGGGTTTGATTCCTCACTCTTCCACTTGCACCTGCTGGAATGGCCTTGGGTCAGCCATAGCTCTGGCAGAGGTTGTCCCTGAAAGGGCAGCTTCTCTCTCTCTCAGCCCCCCTAATCTCACAGGGTGTTTGTTGTGGGGGGAGAAGATAAAAGAGATTGTGAACCGCTCTGAGAGTCTGAGATTCGGAGTGGAGGGCGGGATATAAATCCAATATCTTCTTCTTCTTAAGTTTTGGAAGATGGAGTCTATGGCATTCAATGTGGATCCCGTGAATTTAGGGGGAGGCATTTGTGAATGTTCTGCATGGGGTTGGACTAGACGACTCTGGAAGTCCCTTCCAACTCTGTTGTAGAATAGACTGAGGAATCAAACCCGGTTCTCTCAGATTAGAGTCCGCACTCTTAACCACTAGAGCAAACTGGCTCTCATTTACATGCTGGTAAACGCCTAGTATTGTCTAAAGCCAGTTTGGTGTAGTGGAGAGCCAGTTTGGTATAGTGGTTAAGTGTGCGGAGTCTTATCTGGGAGAACCGGGTTTGATTCCCCCCTCCTCCACTTGCACCTGCTAGAATGGCCTTGGGTCAGCCCGAGCTCTAATAGAGAGCCAGTTTGGTGTAGCAGTTAATTGTGTGGACTCTTATCTGGGAGAACCGGGTTTGATTCCCCACTCCTCCCCTTGCACCTGCTGGAATGGCCTTGGGTCAGCCATAGCTCTGGCAGAGGTTGTCCTTGAAAGGGCAGCTGCTGGGAGAGCCCTCTCCAGCCCCACCCACCTAACAGGGTGTCTGTTGTGGGGGAGGAAGGTAAAGGAGGTTGTGAGCCACTCTGAGACTCTTTGGAGTGGAGGGTGGGATATAAATCCAATATCTTCATCTACCTCACAGGGTGTCTGTTGTGGGGAGGAGGGAGGAAGGTAAAGGAGATTGTGAGCCGCTCTGAGACTCTTCGGAGTGGAGGGCGGGATATAAATCCAATATCTTCTTCTTCTTCTTCTTCTTCTTCTTCTTCTTCTTCTTCTTCTTCTTCTTCTTCTTCAGCAGTACCTAGGACATGCCAACCTTCTCAGGATATTCCCCAAAGCCCCCAGTGCTAAATGGAGTGGAGCATCATGAATTTTTCATGCCGTTTTGTCATAATTTAGTCCAGGTTCCTCTTCCACGGGGGGGGGGGGGGGGGGCAAACCACAGCTCAGGAGCCACATGTGGCTCTTTCACACATATTGGGCATTTTCACACTCACCTTAATCAGCAGCGACGCCCCTCTTCACCGCGCAGGATCTGCGCAGATTTTGCACTAATTGCCGCGGAGCACCCGGAAAAGCTGGAAAGTCCCGGCGCTTTTGCGGCGCAAACAGAAACTGGGTTTTGGCGGTTTCCGTTTGCGCCGCAAAAGCGCCGGGACTTTCCGGCTCTTCCGGGTGCTCCGCGGCAATTAGTGCGAAATCCGCGCAGATCCTGCGCGGTGAAGAGGGGGTCGCTGCTGATTAAGGTGAGTGCGAAAACACCCATTGTGTGCCTCTCAAAGCCCCCATTGCCCTGTTGGCTGGTTTGGAGAAGGCATTTCTCTCTTCAAATCACTTCTCCGAGCCATCCAGAGGCCTGGCAGATGCGTTTAAAGCTAAAGTTGCTTTCTTTCCACATCTCCCTCCCTCCCTCCTCCCTCTATCTATTTTCCTCCCTCCCTCCCTCCTTCCTTCCTGTCTGTCTTGCAGCTCTTAAAACACCTGATGTTTATTCTATGCGGCTTTTACATTAAGCATGTTTGGCCACCCCTGCTCTACAAGTTTAGATTTTCTTCCACGCGGATCGTTCCCTCAGTTAGAGTGCCATGTTCGAAACTGGTAGGCTTCCTTTGAAAAGACAGCATCTTTTTTCTCCCTTTAAAAAGTCCTCTGAAAGTGCTTTGTGTGAGCCGGAAGCCGGGAATGCATCAGGGAGGTCCTGAGCGTCTGTTAATTGCTGCAAGAGAGGAGCATCTTCGAAAAGTCAATATATCGCGCTGCCTCTAAAAGGTTTGATCAATGGAGGGGGGGGGGTGGAAACATGACACGTGCTGGGTCTGTAATTCTTCAATTATCAGGAATTAGCCTAATGAATCTCAGAGGAAGGAAAGACACTCACAGACAGGTGAGTCTTTCTAATTTTCAACGGTTTGATTTAATTTTAAAGGACGGAGAACTAAAGAGAAAGAAATATATAGAACAGGGGTGGCCAAACTGCGGCTCGGGAGCCACGTGTGGCTCTTTCACACGTAGTGTGCGGCTCTCAAAGCCCCATCACCCTGTAAGCTGGCTTGGAGAAAGCATTTGTCTCTTTAAGTCAAGCCAACTAGCCAGCAGCTTGGGAAATGCATTTAAAGTTAAAGTTGCTTTCTTTCCACCTTCCCATCTATTCCCTTCCTTCCTTCTGGCTCTCAACATGAGCCCGCTTGCAGGATAGGGCAGAGTATAAATCTAAAAATTAAATTGAAAAAAATCTGATGTTCCTGTCATGCAGCTCTCAAACATCTGGCGTCTGTTCTATGTGGCTCTTACATCAAGTAAGTTTGGCCACCCCTGATATAGAAAATATAGAATCATAGAGTTGGAAGGGACCTCCAGGGTCATCCAGTCCAACCCCCCTGCACAATGCAGGAAACTCACAAACACCTCCCCCTAAATTCACAGGATCTTCATCGCTGTCAGATGGCCCTCTAGCCTCTGTTGAAAAACCTCCAAGGCAGGAGAGCCCACCACCTCCTGAGGAGGAAGCCTGTTCCACTGAGAAACCACTCTAACAGTCAGGAATCATAGAAACATAGAATTGGAAGGACCTCCAGGGTTGTCTAGTCCAACCCCCTGCACAATGCAGGAAACACACAGATACCTCCCCCTAAATTCACAGGATCTTCATTGCTGTCAGATGGCCATCTAGCCTCTGTTTAAAAAACTCCAAGGAAGGAGAGCTCACCACCTCCCGAGGAAGCCTGTTCCACTGAGGAACCACTCTAATGGTCAGGAAGTTCTTCCTAATCATAGAATCCTAGAATCATAGAGTTGGAAGGGACCTCCAGGGTCATCTAGTCCAAACCTCTGCACAATGCAGGAAACTCACAAACACTTCCCCCCCCCCTCAATTCACAGGATCTTCATTGCTGTCAGATGGCCATCTAGCCTCTGTTTCAAAACCTCCAAGGAAGGAGAGCCCACCACCTCCCGAGGAAGCCTGTTCCACTGAGAAACCGCTCTAACAGTCAGGAAGTTCTTCCTAATGTTGAGCCGAAAACTCTTTTGATTTAATTTCAACCCTATGGTTCTGGTCCTACCTTCCGGGGTCACAGAAAACAATTCCACACCATCCTCTATAGGACAGCCCTTCAAGGATTTGAAGATGGTGATCCTATCACTTCTCAGCCGTCTCCTCTCTGTATGAAATAACATAATATAAATATGTAGAAAGATTCCCACCCACCCTCCACACACAGTCACAATCAGAACGTCGACACAGCTCATACAGACACTAACAATGCATTCAACGGTGAGTCTTTCAAATGGGCGCTTTCCCACAAAAGACGTGACCCGGCTTTGTATCGGGCCCTGTCCTGGATGCTGCAGAAGTGAGCATTTCTGAAAGGAGAAGCGGCAGCGGCTGAAGATCTCCAGGAGACAGAAATCGGTTCTCCTGCCTTGGAAGGTGGACTCAGTTGCGTATGTGGACTCAAGTGAAGACTGAAATGGGTGTTCCTGCCTGGCAGGGGGATGGTGGCTCAGTGGTAGAGCATCTACTTGGGAAGCAGAAGGTCCCAGGTTCAATCCCCGGCATCTCCAAAAAAGGGTCCAGGCAAATAGGCGTGAAAAACCTCAGCTTGAGACCCTGGAGAGCCGCTGCTAGGCTGAGTAGACAAGACTGACTTTGATGGACCAAGGGTCTGATTCAGTAGACGGCAGCTTCATATGTTCATATGTTTTGGGGAAAGACGGTGGCTCAGTGGTAGAGCATCTGCTTGGGAAGCAGAAGGTCCCAGGTTCAGTCCCTGGCATCTCCACTAAAAAAGGGTCCAGGCAAGTAGGCATGAATAACCTCAGCTTGAGACCCTGGAGAGCCATGAATGGGGCTGTGGCTCGGTGGAAAAGCATCTGCTTGGGAAGCAGAAGGTCCCAGGCTCAGTCCCTGGCATCTCCAACTAAAAAGGGTCCAGGCAAATAGGCGTGAAAAACCTCAGCTTGAGACCCTGGAGAGCCATGAATGGGGCTGTGGCTCAGTGGTAGAGCATCTTCTCGGTAAGCAGAAGGTCCCAGGTTCAATCCCCGGCATCTCCAAAAAAGGGCCCAGGCAAATAGGCGTGAAAAACCTCAGCTTGAGACCCTGGAGAGCCGCTGCTAGGCTGAGTAGACAAGACTGACTTTGATGGACCAAGGGTCTGATTCAGTAGAAGGCAGCTTCAAATGTTCATATGTTTTGGGGAGGGACAGTGGCTCAGTGGTAGAGCATCTGCTTGCGAAGCAGAAGATCCCAGGTTCAATCCCCAGCATCTCTACTAAAAAAAGGGTCCAGGCAAATAGACGTGAATAACCTCAGCTTGAGACCCTGGAGAGCCATGAATGGGGCTGTGGCTCAGTGGTAGAGTATCTGCTTGGTAAGCAGAAGGTCCCAGGTTCAATCCCCAGCATCTCCAACTAAAAAAAGGGTCCAGGCAAATAGGCATGAAAAACCTCATCTTGAGGCCCTGGAGAGCCGCTGCCAGTCTGAAAAGACAATACTGACTTTGATGGACCGAGGGTCTGATTCAGTAGAAGGCAGCTTCATATGTTCCTATGTTCACATTGGAGCCATTCGAATGGAGCTTGGGGACTTGGGAACAATGGGCGGCAGGATCCAAATCCCTGCTGCCCTGCACCAATCACGGTCCCCCTGCTGGTTTGAATGACCCAATAGCGTGCTTGCGCAGGAACCCTGAGTTATATGTAGCTGGCCCCATTGGCCCAGTTCTTCAGTCTTCAAGTGCAGCCTACCTAAGGCTGTATCTAATAAAAAGCTGATGTTTGCTACCAACTCGCCTCTTCCATGAGTTGAGCTTGCTATATTACAGACCAGGGATGCCCAAACTGCGGCTCGGGAGCCACATGTGGTTCTTTCACACATATTGTGTGGCTCTAGTTTAAAGGCATCTAGCTTCAACGTCGACTGTGGGGTGATATGAGAGAGGTTGACAAGATGATGCCTGGGATGGAGAAAGTAGAGAAAAAAGTCCTTTTCTCCCTTTCTCACAATACAAGAACTCGTGGGCATTCGATGAAATTGCTGAGCAGACAGGTTAAAACGGATAAAAGGAAGTCCATCTTCACCCAAAGGGGGATTAACATGTGGAATTCACTGCCACAGGAGGTGGTGGCGGCTACAAGCATAGCCACCTTCAAGAGGGGATTGGATAAAAATATGGAGCAGAGGTCCATCAGTGGCTATTAGCGACAGTGTATATATATTTTGGCCACTGTGTGACACAGAGTGTTGGACTGGATGGGCCATTGGCCTGATCCAACATGGCTTCTCTTATGTTCTTATGTGACACAGAGTGTTGGACTGATGGGCCATTGGCCTGATCCAACATGGCTTCTCTTATGTTCTTATGTGACACAGGGTGTTGGACTGGATGGGCCATTGGCCTGATCCAACATGGCTTCTCTTACGTTCTTCTGTGACACAGAGTGTTGGACTGATGGGCCATTGGCCTGATCCAACATGGCTTCTCTTATGTTCTTATGTGACACAGAGTGTTGGACTGGATGGGCCACTGGCCTGATCCAACATGGCTTCTCTTATGTTCTTATGTGACACGGAGTCTTGGACTGGATGGGCCATTGGCCTGATCCAACATGGCTTCTCTTATGTTCTTGAAGCCCCCACTGCCCTGTTGGCTGGCTTGGAAAAAGCATTTGACTCTTTAAATCATTTCTGCAAGTCAAGCCAGCTAGCAGCATGGAGAATACATTTAAAGTTGCTTTCTTTCCATCTCAACCTCCCCCATCTATTAGCCTTCCTTCCTTCCTGTTTTGCGGCTCTCAAACATCTAACATTTATTCTATGTGGCTCTTACATTAAGCAAGTCTGGCCACCCCTGTTATGGACTCTATGGCATTACACCCTATGAAGCCCCTTCCTTCTGCAAGCCCCGCCCTCCTCAAGGCTCCACCCACCAAATCTCTAAGTATTTCCCATATTTGCTTTGGATTTTGACTTTCAGGTTTCCCATTTGCTATTGTAGAATGTAGATTCAGGTTTGCTCTAGAGCATGCACAGAGTGCTAAACATAGTTGCACTAATTCTAATTATAGAGCGTATTGTACTAACTCTAGTCAGAGAACCTGCCTTCTCTCTCTCTCTCGGCTTGACTTCGCGAACGAAGATTTAAGAAGGGTGCAGTAGTCCACGTCTGCTGCAGGCTCGCTGGTGGCTGACAAGACCAATGCGGGACAGGCAGATCCGGCCACAGTGGCTGCAGGGAAAAGTCTGATTTGGGGTTGGTGCTGTAGCAGTGCGATTCTTCCTCAATCTCCTTTTGTCCTCAAGACCAGCTATGCGTGCGTTCTCAAAGAAAGAGACAGCCTGGTGGATGGTGTGCCTCCATGCTTTGCGATCTGAGGCTAGGTCAGGCCACTGGTGATGGTTGATGCGACAGGTGCCAAGGGATTTCTTCAAGGAGTCCTTGTATCTCTTCTTTGGTGCCCCTCTATTTCGATGGCCGGTGGAAAGTTCGCCATACAGAGCAATCTTGGGAAGGCGGTGGTTTTCCATCCTAGAAATATGCCCTGCCCAGCGCAGCTGCGTCTTCAACAGCAGTGCTTCGATGCTTGTAACCTCCGCCCTCTTGAGGACTTCAGTGTTGGTCACAAAGTCACTCCAGTGGATGTTGAGGATGGTGCGAAGGCAGCGCTGATGAAAGCGCTCAAGGAGTCGCAGGTGATGACGGTATAAAACCCACGATTCGGAGCCGTAGATGAGGGTTGTCATCACAACCGCTTTGTAAACATTGATCTTTGTGCCTTTTTTCAGATGCTTGTTGCTCCACACTCTTTTGTGCAGTCGGCCAAATGCACGATTTGCCTTTGCCAGCCTGTTGTCAATCTCCTTGTCGATCTTGGCATCTGAGGAGATGATGCACCCCAGGTAGCTGAACTGCTGGACTGTCTTCAGAACTGATTCACCCACAGTGATGCAGGGAGAACCTGCCTTAATACCTATGAAATAGCGCTTTCCTTAGTGATCTTGAGAACAAAGAAAAGTTTTAATTTCTTATTAAACTATGTTTTCCTGCAGCATCTACTTTTCCTCCGGGCCCCTGCTTTATTGGGGATAAATAAGCAAACAGGGACTTTGCAACATCTTGGAAATGTGAACTGGACTTGATTGCTAATTTGGACTGTGCACGCACTTTACAGGATAAGTATTGCAAAATTCAAGAGTGCATGGAACGGACCTTGAGATTCCTTGAGATTTCTGTCTGAGTACAGTATTATGGAAAATTAATGGACTTTTGTATGGACTTTGTGATGTCATTTTCTATTTGAGGATATGTCAAAAGAGCCCCGTGGTGCAGAGTGTTAAAGCTGCAGTACTGCAGTCCTAAGGTCTGCTCATGACCTGAGTTCGATCCCCGGCGGAAGCTGGGTTTTCAAGTAGCCGGCTCGAGGTTGACTCAGCCTTCCCTCCTTCCGAGGTCGGTCAAATGAGTCCCCAGCTTGCTGGGGGGGGGAAGCGTAGATGACTGGGGGAGGCAAGGGCAAACCGCTCTGTAAAAAGTCTGCCGTGAAAACATTGAACATATATGAACATATGAAGCTGCCTTATACTGAATCAGACCCTCGGTCCATCAAAGTCAGTCTTGTCTACTCAGACCGGCAGCGGCTCTCCAGGGTCTCAAGCTGAGGTTTTTCACACCTATTTGCCTGGACCTTTTTTTTTGGAGATGCCAGGGATTGAACCTGGGACCTTCTGCTTCCCAAGCAGATGCTCTACCACTGAGCCACCGTCCCTCCCCATTGTGAAAGCAACGTCGGAAACGACTGGCGCTTGCGCAGGGGACCTTTCCTTTCCTTTTTCCCATTTGTATAAAAGGGTCATTGACGTTCTTATATCTCTGCTCCTTGTTATTTTGTCACAGCTGGTGTTTTGACTTCCATCTCCCTGTGAGGCCTGGAGATCTCCCGCGATTACGACTGGTCTCCAGACACTAAAGGTCAGTTCCCCTGGAGAAAATGGTGGCTCTGGAGGGTGGAGTCTAGAACATTATACCATGCTGAGGCCCCTCCCCTCCTCTCCCCAAACCCCACCTTCCCGAGGCTCCACCCCCAAAGTCTCCAAGTATTTCCCAGCCACACACGTAAGCCAAGAAGGAGGAGAAGACGAGGAGGAGGAGGAGAAGGAAAAAGAAGAGGAGGAGGCGGTTGGATTTAATTCCGCCCTTCGCAGAGTGGCTTACAATCTCCTTTCCCTTCCCCTCCCTGCAACAGACACCCAGTGAGGTGGGTGGGACCGAGAGAGCTCTCCCAGAACTGCTCTTCAGCAGAACCGCCTTGAGAGAACTTGGGGCTGATCCAAGGGCACATCAGCAGGTGTATGTGGAGGAGTGGGGAATCAAACCCGGCTCTCCCAGATAAGAGTCCATGCACTTAACCACTACACCAAACCCTAGGCTTGTTCGCCCTTCCGAAGAACCGGTTGGCCACTGTGTGAGAAAAGATGCTGGACTAGATGGACTGCTGGTCTGATCCAGCAGAACTAATTACGTTCTTATGATCCTGGTTCTCCTCGCCTGACCCATTTACCACTACACCGAACTGGCACTCTTGGTAGGTCTGCCGACCTCAAGGTGGTACCTGAAGATCCACGCAGCATATTTTTGGAACTCTCTGTCTGGGGTAGTGATGCTTTGTATTCTTTGTGCATGGGGGGAGCAACAACGGGAGGGCTTCGAGTGTCCTGGCCCCACTGGTGGACCTCCTGATGGCGCCTGGTTTTTTGGTCACTGTGTGAAACAGAGTGTTGGACTGGATGGGCCATCATCATGATCCAAAATGGCTTCTCTTATGTTCTTATCTGACACAGAGTGGTGGACTGGATGGGCCATCAGCATGATCCAAAATGGCTTCTCTTATGTTCTTATCTGACACAGAGTGGTGGACTGGATGGGCCATCAGCATGATCCAAAATGGCTTCTCTTATGTTCTTATGTGACACAGAGTGTTGGACTGGATGGGCCACTGGCCTGATCCAACATGGCTTCTCTTATGTTCTTATGTGACACAGAGTGTTGGAGTGGATGGGCCACTGGCCTGATCCAACATGGTTTCTGTTAAGTTCTTATGTGAAACAGAGTGTTGGACTGGATGGGCCATCAGCATGATCCAAAATGGCTTCTCTTACGTTCTTATCTCCCAACAACGAAACCAGGTCAGCCATTTTCTCCGGGGCCTAGCTTCAGGTGACGAAATACGTTAGCAAATTGTCGATCGGATTCAATGAACTGTTTCCCCAAACCCCACCCCGAAACACTGTAAAGTCTGAGGATTGTTTGGTGTGTCTTCTAGTGGGTGCATTTCTCCCTCATCAGCCATTAACATGGAACTCATAAAGTTTCTAAAGAGGAGTGGTTTATGGGCGCTTTGGTGATGGATGTTAGGAACCATCTGAACTTTAAATTCTATCACTGCAGGACATGCCAGAATTCCTGCAGGGAAAAGAAAACGAGTTGTAGCTAAGTATTACCAGATGAAAGCGGACCTAACAGGAGATGAACATAAGAACATAAGAAGAGGTTCAATCCAGCATCTAATCTAGTCCAGCATCTTGCCTCACCCACAGTGGTCAACCAGTTCCTCTGGACGGCCAACAACAAGGCAGAGAGGCAGAGGCCTTCCCCTGAGAAGAACATCAAAAGAGCCCTGCTGGATCAGACCAGTGGTCCATCCAGTCCAGCTTCTTGCCTCACATAGGGGCCAAGTTCCTTTGGACAGCCAAAAACAGGGCAGAGAGGCCAAGGCCTTCCCCTGAAAGGAACATTAAAAGAGCCTTGCTGGATCAGACCAGTGGTCCGTCTAATCCAGCATCCTGTCTCACACACAGGTGACCAACCAGGAGAGCCAGTTAGGTGTAGTGGTTCAGTGCGTGGACTCTTATCTGGGAGAACCGGGTTTGATTCCCCCCTCCTCCACTTGCAGCTGATGGAATGGCCTTGGGTCAGCCATAGTGGTTAAGTGTGCGGACTCTTATCTGGGAGAACCGGGTTTGATTCCCCACTCCTCCACTTGCACCTGCTGGAATGGCCTTGGGTCAGCCATAGTGGTTAAGTGTGCGGACTCTTATCTGGGAGAACCGGGTCTGATTCCCCACTCCTCCACTTGCACCTGCTGGAATGGCCTTGGGTCAGCCATAGTGGTTAAGTGTGCAGACTCTTATCTGGGAGAACCGGGTTTGATTCCCCACTCCTCCACTTGCACCTGCTGGAATGGCCTTGGGTCAGCCATAGTGGTTAAGTGTGCAGACTCTTATCTGGGAGAACCGGGTTTGATTCCCCACTCCTCCACCTGCAGCTGCTGGAATGGCCTTGGGTCAGCCATAGTGATGAAGTGAGTGGACTCTTATCTGGGAGAACCGGGTTTGATTCCCCACTCCTCCACTTGCACCTGCTGGAATGGCCTTGGGTCAGCCATAGTGGTTAAGTGTGCAGACTCTTATCTGGGAGAACCGGGTTTGATTCCCCACTCCTCCACTTGCACCTGCTGGAATGGCCTTGGGTCAGCCATAGCGGTTAAGTGCGCGGACTCTTATCTGGGAGAACCGGGTTTGATTCCCCACTCCTCCACTTGCACCTGCTGGAATGGCCTTGGGTCAGCCATAGTGGTTAAGTGTGCAGACTCTTATCTGGGAGAACCGGGTTTGATTCCCCACTCCTCCACTTGCACCTGCTGGAATGGCCTTGGGTCAGCCATAGTGATGAAGTGAGTGGATTCTTATCTGGGAGAACCGGGTTTGATTCCCCACTCCTCCACTTGCAGCTGCTGGAATGGCCTTGGGTCAGCCATAGTGGTTAAGTGTGCAGACTCTTATCTGGGAGAACCGGGTTTGATTCCCCACTCCTCCACTTGCAGCTGCTGGAATGGCCTTGGGTCAGCCATAGTGGTTAAGTGCGCGGACTCTTATCTGGGAGAACCAGGTTTGATTCCCCACTCCTCCACTTGCAGCTGCTGGAATGGCCTTGGGTCAGCCATAGCGGTTAAATGAGTGGACCTTTATCTGGGAGAACCGGGTTTGATTCTCCACTCCTCCACTTGCACCTGCTAGCATGGGCTTGGGTCAGCCATAGCTCTCGCAGGAGTTGTTCTTGAAAGGGCAGCTGCTGTGAGAACCCTCTCAGCCCCACCCACCTCACAGGGTGTCTGTTGTGGGGGAGGAAGATATAGGAGATTGTAAGCTGCTCTGAGTCTCTGATTCCCCTCCCCCACCCACCTCACAGGGTGTCTGTTTTTGGGGAGAAGATATAGGAGATTGTAAGCCGTTCTGAGTCTCTGATTCAGAGAAAAGGGTGGGGTATAAATCCACTATCATCATCTTCTTCTTCTTCCAACCTTCCATGAGAGCCAGAGTTTGTCTTTTCTCTTGAAGCAGAAAAACACCCCAGAGAATATGATGGAGGCCTGGGTTGTACTGAGTTCACGTTCCACACAAGAGCGGGGCCAGCAGAGAGGAGAGTCAGGACCGCCACCCTTCAGAGTTGGTTTCTTCAGAAGGCAACTCTCCCGGCATGCCGGCGGCCGCAAAACGTCGCCGTGCCATGACACGAGCAACGCCATTGAAAGGCGAAGAATGCTGCCAGAGGCCGTTGCCTACACCCGGCGCTGAGAGCGTTCAAAAATGCCAGCGGGGAAAAGCCAGGAGACCCAAATGTCCTTCTATGCCTGGCTGCACTGCAATTCTTCCACGTGCTGGAACAAGCCATTGGAAGGTTTGCATTTTGAAAAATGCCTGTGGATCGAGGGAGGGGGGGGGAAGGGAAGGACCCCACAATGTGAAAGCCTCCATCTCGGAGGGGCTCCTGTGGGCCCAGCCTGCCGACAGCAAGGGAGATGTTCTCCTCTCAGCCGGAGGACGGGTCTTGCACAGGGTTCCCCAAAATGGTACCCGAGGGCATCAGGAAAGGTCCCCTGCGCAAGCACCAGTCGTTTTCGACTCTGGCGCGACGTCGCATCACGACATTTTCATGGCAGACCTTTGACGGGGTGGTTTGCCATTGCCTTCCCCAGTCACCTACACTTTCCCCCCCAGCAAGCTGGGGACTCATTTTACCCACCTCAGAAGGATGGAAGGCTGAGTCAACCTGGAGCCAGCTACCCGAACCCAGCTTCCGCCGGGATCGAACTCGGGTTGTGAGCAGAGGGCTCCAACTGCAGGACTGCAGCTTGACCACTCTGCTCCATGGAGCATCAGAGCAGCCGTCAAAACCTTTGCGGGCACCTGACAGATGTTTTCACAGATATGTTTACCCCAGGGCAGGGGTGGCCAAACTGTGGCTTGGGAGCCACATGTTGCTCTTTCACACATGCTGTGTGGCTCTCGAAGCCCCCACTGCCCCGTTGGCTGGTTTGGAGAAGGCATTTCTCTCTTTAAATCACTTCTCCAAACCAAGCCAGCCAGTGGCTTGGAGAATGCATTTAAAGTTAAAGTTGCTTTCTTTCCACCTCTCCCTTGACCCCCTCATCTATTTGCCTGCCTTCCTGCCTTCCTCCCTCCCTTCCTTCCTTCCTCCCTCCCTCCCTTCTTCCCTTCCTCCCTCCCTTCCTCCCTCCCTCTGCCATTTATTCTATGTGGCTCTACGCTAAGCAAGTTTGGCCACCCCTGCCCTATGGGAATTCTGGTTGGCTGTGCAGATTAAAAGATATCCTCTTAGAGCAGGGATGTAAAACTCATTTGTTATGAATCATAGAATCCTAGAGTGGGAAGGGACCTCCAGGGTCATCTAGAACAACCCCCTGAACAATGCAGGAAACTCACAAATGCCTCCCCCCAGGCCTCAGATTCAGCAGGAGCTCACAGGTAGGGAGGGAGGAAGAGGGGGAACCCTCAGAAAGAAGAAGACGACATTGGATTTATATCCCGCCCTCCACTCCAAAGAGTCTCAGAGGGGCTCACAATCTCCTTTCTCTTCCTCCCCCACAACAGACACCCTGTGAGGTAGATGAAGATATTGGATTTATATCCAGCCCTCCGCTCCAAAGAGTCTCAGAGCGGCTCACAATCTCCTTTACCTTCCTCCCCCACAACAGACACCCTGTGAGGTGGGTGAGGCTGGAGAGGGCTCTCACAGCAGTTGCCGATTTCAAGGACAACCTCTGCCAGAGCTATGGCTGACCCAAGGCCATTCCAGCAGGTGCAAGTGGAGGAGTGGGGAATCAAACCCGGTTCTCCCAGATAAGAGTCCGCACACTTAACCGCTACACCAAACTGGCTCCTGAAAGGTTCAGGAGATGCACTCCTGTGAGCTCCTGCTGAATCTGAGGCCTGCTCACTGGTCTGATCCAGAAGGTCTCTTCTGATGCTCTTATGAACATTTCCTGTTTGGTAGAAAAAGCCCAGCAGGGATTCATTTGCATATCAGGCCACACACCCCGACATCACCATTGTTTCACACAGGGCTTTTTTTGTAGAAAAAGCCAAGCAGGGACTCATTTGCATCTTAGGCCACACCCCCGATGCCAAGCCAGCCGGGACTGCGTTCCTGTGCATTCCTGCTTTAAAAAAAAGAGAGAGAGAGAGAGCCCTGGTTCTCTCATAGAGTTGCCACCCTCCAGAAGGTGGCTGGAGATCGCTGGGAATTTCAGCTGAGATTTTTATTGACTTTTAAAACCCCTGATATTCCTATTCTAATGCAGAAGCAGAAAAAGTTTCTCTGGACAAAGGGGATATTCCCAGCTCACTGTTTTGTAAATGCAACAATGGCTGAACCACTCCTGACTCTCTCTAAAATAAAGAAGTTTTCCAAGTCCCAAGGAAAGCCAACAATTCCATAAGAACATAAGAGAAGCCCTGTTGGATCAGGCCAGTGGCCCATCCAGTCCAACACTCTGCGTCACATAAGAACATAAGAGAAGCCCTGTTGGATCAGGCCAGTGGCCCATCCAGTCCAACACTCTGTGTCACATAAGAACATAAGAGAAGCCCTGTTGGATCAGGCCAGTGGCCCATCCAGTCCAACACTCTGCGTCACATAAGAACTTAAGAGAAGCCATGTTGGATTAGGCCAGTGGCCCATCCAGTCCAACACTCTGTGTCACATAAGAACATAAGAGAAGCCATGTTGGATCAGGCCAGTGGCCCATCCAGTCCAACACTCTGTGTCACACAGTGGCCAAATATACACACACACACAGCCACTGATGGACCTCTGCTCCATATTTTTATCCAATCCCCTCTTGAAGCTGGCTATGCTTGTAGCTGCCACCACCTCCTGTGGCAGTGAATTCCACATGCTAATCACCCTTTGGGTGAAGAAGGACTTCCTTTGATCCGTTTTAAAACCGACTGCTCAGCAATTTCATTGAATGCCCACAAGTTCTTGCATTGTGAGAAAGGGAGAAAAGTACTTCTTTCTCCATCCCATGCAAAATCTTGTCAACCTCTATCATGTCACCCCGCAGTCGACGTTTCTCCAAGCTAAAGAGCCCCAAGTGTTTTAACTTTTCTTCATAGGGAAAGTGTTCCACCCCTTTAATAATTCAAGTTGCCATTTTCTGGACTTTTTCCAATGCTATAATATCCTTTTTGAGGTGCGGCGACCAGAACTGCACACAGTACTCCAAATGAGACTGCACCATCGATTTATACAGGGGCATTATGATACTGGCTGAAGTTCCAGAAGTTCCACAGCTGCTACACCCAACAGAAAGTCCCTGATGAGTCTCAATAGAAGGACTTCAGAGATTCTAGTGGACAAGGATGAACAATTGGAACAAAACATTCTATCTTTCAACTGTGACCCATTGGAAAACTCTATTGATATCGATCTTCTACACTCTTTTGGAAAGCCACCAACTATGGAGCAACACGCAGGTATTGCGAGATTGGATGACAGCTGATCTCCAGGTGACAGAGATCCGTTTCCCTAGAGATGATGATATTGGATTTATATCCGCCCTCCACTCCGAAGAGTCTCAGAGCGGCTCACAATCTCCTTTCCCTTCCTCCCCCACAACAGACACCCTGTGAGGTGGGTGGGGCTGGAGGGGGCTCTCACAGCAGCTGCCCTTTCAAGGACAACCTCTGCCAGAGCTATGGCTGACCCAAGGCTGGAGACAATGGCTCCTAAGCTCTCTCCCATCCTCAACCCCCACCCTCCTCATAAAAGGAATTCTGGTTTATAACATTCCACAAATCATCGGTGCTAATATTTATGAGACATATTTATTGTCAGCGGACAGCGTGATTTACAAATGTTGTCTCACAAAGCCACAATCTGAAGGGAAACAGATTGTTGAAAGGACAAAGAGGTGTTTAGGACTTTATAAACAAGCCATAATTGTGTTGATTTGTTAAAAAGTCAGCCTGTCCCCCCCCCTCCCAAAAGAGTAGTGATATTTTCTACCAGAGTTCCAGAAAAAAGCTTCCTCAAAAACAGTCACTGAAAGCCCTTGGAAATCTTTCGGGAAGGGCAGTGAAAAACATCAGTGCTTTGTGATTAGGGCTTCCGAAATCAAGGGTCATTGGCCTGAGATGAAGCAAGGAGAGCAATCAAATGGAGGAAGTGCATTGTGTGTGCGTCTTGCCAACTCCTGTGCGGACAGGCGTAGGTGGTGTGTGAACACAAATGTCCATGGCGGACGATTGTTCTTCCTTCTCTGTGGAATCCCTGTCCTTGAAGAGTGTGAACTGATCGGGCAAAGAAAAGCACGAAAGGAACAAAAAATAAATTCCCAAAGAATTTAGTCTGAATTTTTGTGTGGATCACGGGGACCTGCAAGCAGCTTTCGCGGTGCCCGCCAAGTGTTTTTAGGAAGTGGGAGGAGCCAGGCAGTTCTGGCTGGCTTTGTGTCAGAAGGTGTGGCCCAATAGGCAAATGAGTTTCTGCTAGGCTTTCCCCACAACAAAGCCCTGTGTGAAACAATGAACATATATGAACATATGAAGCTGCCTTATACTGAATCAGACCTTTGGTCCATCAAAGTCAGTATTGTCTTCTCAGACTGGCAACGGCTCTCCAGGGTCTCAAGCTGAGGTTTTTCACACCTATTTGCCTGGACCCTTTTTTGGAGATGCCGGGGATTGAACCTGGGACCTTCTGCTTCTCAAGCAGATGCTCTACCACTGAGCCACCGTCCCTCCCCAATGGTGAAATCCAGGGGTGTAGCCTAATATACAAATGAGTTCCTGCTGGGCTTTTTCTACAAGAAAAGCCCTGGTGACTGAAATTAAGTTATGGTAGTCATTTTGTAACTGTCTCCGCCTCTTAGTGGCGGCCATGTTGTGCTCACCATACTGGGTCAGAATTCCAAAAAGGCTGGCCTAGAGTCAATACATACCAATTTTAAACCAGAACTATGTTTATTGAACAGATTGCCAACAGACCTTCCAAGGCAGAGTAAACATTTGATGATACATGTTATAACGGCAGCAAGACTTTTGATAGCACAACGCTGGAAACACCATGATGCTCCAAAGAAACCAGATTTGATTGACAAAATACTAGAGACAGCAGAAATGGACATACTTGCCCTTCATCTTAAGGCCAGGTTATCAAAAGATGGAGAAAATCTTTGGAAAGCTTGTTATGAATGGCTTAATGTATGACTTTGATTTTGTATATTACCTGTTGCGCTTTCTAATGCATTCCGCAGTTTGATATGGTTGAATCTATAAAAAGGTAAAGCTAGTTCCCTGTGCAAGCCTCAGTCATTTCTGACTCTGGGGTGACGTAGTTTTCACAATGTTTTCACGGCAGACTTTTTACGGGGTGGTTTGCCATTGCCTTCCTCCGTCATCTACGCTTTCCTCCCCCCAGCAAGCCGGGTACTCATTTGACCGACCTCAGAAGGATGGAAGGCTGAGTCAACTTGGAGCCGGCTACCTGAACTGGCTTTCACTGGGATCGAACTCAGGTCATGAGCAGAGAGCTCTGACTGCAGTACTGCAGCTTTACCACTCTGCGCCACGGGGCTCTTCCCAAGGTAAAGGTACTCCCCTGTGCAAGCACCAGTTGTTTCCGACTCCAGGGTGACGTTGCTTTCACATTTTCACAGCAGACTCTTTACGGGGTGGTTTGCCATTGCCTTCCCCCGTCATCTACACTTTCCCCCCAGCAAGCTGGGGACTCATTTGACCGACCTCAGAAGGATGGAAGGCTGAGTCAACCTGGAGCCGGCTACCTGAACCAACTTCCGCTGGAATCGAACTCAAGTCATGAGCAGAGGGCTCCGACTGCAGTACTGCAGCTTTACCACTCTGCGCCACGGGGCTCTTAGGTTGAATCTATAGTAGCAAACTATTTAGTATAACCTATAGGCTATAAACTTGTTAAAACTAAGAGTATTGTTATGTATTTTAATGATGTAGAGAGAAAAATGATATTGAATTTATTTTACTTTTACCCCTTTCCCCTTCCCACTACCCTTCCACTTTTCAAAATGTCAATAAAATATATATAATCAACGATTCCAAGTTAGAATCTTGTCAGGATTGGATTATCTTCTCCGTTAAGTAGTTCTTTTACTTTTTTTTGGGGGGGGGGGGGGTCGGGTTGGTATTTTTAAAGAGCCCCGTGGTGCAGAGTGTTAAAGTTGCAGTACTGCAGTTTTAAGCTCTGCTCACGACCTGAGTTCAATCCCTGGCGGAAGCTGGGTTTTCAGGTAGCTGGCTCGAGGTTGACTCAGCCTTCCATCCTTCCGAGGTCGGTAAAATGAGTACCCAGCTTGCTGGGGGGAAAGCGTAGATGACTGGGGAAGGCAATGGCAAACCACCCTGTAAAAAGTCTGCCGTGAAAACATTGTGAAAGCAACATCACCCCAGAGTCGGAAACGACTGGTGCTTGCACGGGGGACTACCTTTATCCTGGATAGAGCCCCGTGGCGCAGAGTGGTAAAGCTGCAGTACTGCAGTAACAGCCCTCTGCTCACGACATGAGTTCGATCCCAGTGAAAACTGGTTCAGGTAGCCGGCTCCAGGTTAACTCAGCCTTCCGTCCTTCCAAGGTCGGTCGAAGGAGTATCCAGCTTGCTGGGGGTGGGGGGGGGGGGGGAAGTGTAGATGACTGGGGAAGGCAATGGCAAACCACCCCGTAAAAAGTCTGTGGCAGTGAATTCCACATGTTAATCACCCTTTGGGTGAAGAAGTACCTCCTTTTATCCGTTCTAACCCGACTGCTCAGCAATTTCATCAAATGCCCACGAGTTCTTGTATTGTGAGAAAGGGAGAAAAGGATTTCTTCCTCTACCTTCTCTACCCCGTGCATCGTCTTGTCCTTTTCGTGGTGTAATTAAAAACAAAAACAAAAAAAGGGAGGGGAATCCAGCAATTAATGAAAAGGAAGAAAAAGTATGTACACAGAAGAAACAAAAATGGAACAACAGTGATGACAGATCTGCATGTAAGTGCCTATAAAAGGTTTCCAAAAACCTAAAAATAAGTCCATATGCAATTGTTGTCTATATGCTATGCATTCAAATATTGATAGAATTCAACGGTTCCTCTGTTCGTTGATTTACAAAATGTGAGTATGTATGACTCCAACGTTGCGATACAAGTCTTTTGGTGGTAGGAAGGGCATGGAGGGTCTATTTTCATTGACCAGCCTCCAAGAGAAGGAGGAGGAGTATCATAATGCCCCTGTATAAATCGATGGTGAGGTCTCATTTGGAATACTGTGTATCATTCTGGTCACCACATCTCAAAAAGGAAATTATAGCATTGGGGAAAGTGCAGAAAAGGGCAACTAGAATGATCCAAGGTTTGGAACACTTTCCCTATGAAAAAAGGTTAAAACACTTGGGGCTCTTTAGCTTGGAGAAACGTCAACTGCGGGGTGACATGATAGATGATTACAAGATTATGCCTGGGATGGAGAAAGTAGAGAAAGAAGTCCTTTTCTCCCTATCTCACAATACAAGAACTCGTGGGCATTCAATGAAATTGCTGAGCAGTCAGGTTAAAATGGATAAAAGGAAGTCCTTCTTCACCCCAAGGGTGACTAACGTGTGGAATTCACTGCCACAGGAGGTGGTGGCGGCTACAAGCATAGCCAACTTCAAGAGGGGATTGGATAAAAATATGGAGCAGAGGTCAATCAGTGGCTATTAGCCACAGTACATGTGTGTGTGTGTGTGTGTATATATACATACACACACACATGCATACACACACACCACAAACACATATATTGGCCACTGTGTGACACAGAGTGTTGGACTGGATGGGCCACTGGCCTGATCCAACAGGGCTTCTCTTATGTTCTTATGTGACACAGAGTGTTGGACTGGATGGGCCATTGGCCTGATCCAACAGGGCTTCTCTTATGTTCTTATGTGACACAGAGTGTTGGACTGGATGGGCCATTGGCCTGATCCAACAGGGCTTCTCTTATGTTCTTATGTGACACAGAGTGTTGGACTGGATGGGCCATTGGCCTGATCCAACGTGGCTTCTCTTATGTTCTTATGTGACCCAGAGTGTTGGACTGGATGGGCCATTGGCCTGATCCAAC
The DNA here is from genome assembly GCF_032191835.1 of Heteronotia binoei. Taxonomy (NCBI): domain Eukaryota; kingdom Metazoa; phylum Chordata; class Lepidosauria; order Squamata; family Gekkonidae; genus Heteronotia; species Heteronotia binoei. The sequence goes on from NC_083232.1 coordinate 10,493,289, forward strand.
AGGGCTTCTCTTATGTTCTTATGTGACACAGAGTGTTGGACTGGATGGACCATTGGCCTGATCCAACGTGGCTTCTCTTATGTTCTTATGTGACCCAGAGTGTTGGACTGGATGGGCCATTGGCCTGATCCAACGTGGCTTCTCTTATGTTCTTATGTGACACAGAGTGTTGGACTGGATGGGCCATTGGCCTGATCCAACAGGGCTTCTCTTATGTTCTTATGTGACACATAGTGTTGGACTGGATGGGCCATTGGCCTGATCCAACATGGCTTCTCTTATGTTCTTTTGAGTTGGTTTTATACCCCACTCTTCACTAGCCACAGGAGTCTCAGAGCACCTTACAAATTGACTTCTCTCCCTTGCCCTGCAATAGGCATCTTGTGAAATAGGTGGGGTGGAGAGATTTCTGAGAGGACCAGGCCTTGAATTCAGCAGCAGCTCACAGGAGCACAGCTCCTGAACTTTTTTGAGGGTTCCCCCTCTTCCTCCCCACGTACCTGGTCCATTGAATAACAATCCCTGGGTTAGGAGAGCAAGCAGCCAGCCAGCCACGAGGGGCTTTGCCAGGCCCCCGGCAGCCCCCATTAACCCCTGGAGAAGCCCACCTCACCCTTTCTGCACTCCTTATGTGATTTTGGGTGGTGGGTGGCTTACTGGCCTTCGGACTGGGGGCAGGTGTGAGGCGACCCAGGAGAGCCCCTGGCAAGCGAGGCCTGCTTGGGCTGGCTGGATCTCTAGCCAACCCAAGCAGGCCTTGCTCACCCAGGGCTCTCCTTTCTTGCATCGGGTTGTTTTTGGCTGGGGGGGGGCGCGGCATATGCGATTGAGTTATGCTAATAAGCTCCATCACCTATTTCTCTACAAAACGAGCCCTGGAGAGAACTATGAGAGCCAGTTTGGTGTAGTGGTTAAGTGTGCGGACTCTTATCTGGGAGAACCGGGTTTGATTCCCCACTCCTCCACTTGTACCTGCTAGCATGGCCTTGGGTCAGCCATAGCTCTGGCAGAGGTTGTCCTTGAAAGGGCAGCTGCTGTGAGAGCCCTCTCCAGCCCCACCCACCTCACAGGGTGTCTGTTGTGGGGGAGGAAGGTAAAGGAGATTGTGAGCCGCTCTGGGACTCTTTGGAGTGGAGGGTGGGATATAAATCCAATATCTTCTTCTTCTTCTATGACTGGTCTAAGATCACCCAGCTGGCTGCGTGTGGAGGAGGAGTGGGGAATCAAACCCGGTCCTCCAGATCAGAGTCCGCCGCTCTTAACGCACCACGTTGGGTCTCAGCGCTGGGAGGACAGTTTGAAAGTACATAAGAGTCCTCCAAAATCAACCGACACCGTAGCGCAAATTTCAGTGATGTCTTTTCAGCAGGATGGGCCAGCCGCATCTGTTGATCCGGTGCATTCTTTGCTTGCATTTTGAGCCCTGATAAAGGTTTGTGGAATTTCACTTCATGCCAAACGGCGGGCATACTTTGGCGCTGACGGATGGCAGCTGCGTTCCAAGTCAGCGTTGCAACGATGCGGAAACCGGCCCGAGATGAATGTATAAACTCAATTTCCTATATTCTCTGCTTACCACCCCCCCCTTGCAATGTCCTCGTATTGTTATTTGTTCTTTTCAAAAGGGAGTCTCCTCCTGGAACATACCTCTGATGACCTCGGGGGTCCCAGCCTTGGCAAAGAGCCAGGTCAGGGTCTTGTGTTCCTCTCGGCTATCAAGCCTCCTTTGCAGTTTTGCTCACACCCGCTTCAGTGATAAATCTTGCATATCCTTCTCTCGAGTGCAAAGGGTTTCAGAAGACAGCTGTGTTGGTCTTTGGCAGAAGAGCAAGATTCGAATCCAGGAGCACCTTAGAGACCAACAAGATTTTTTTTTGGGGGGGGGGGGGGGATTGAAGCTTTTGGGAATCAAAGCTTTCCGTCAGATACCAATCAGGGTGTAAGAGCCCCGTGGCGCAGAGTGGTAAAGCTGCGGCACTGCAGTCGGAGTCCTCTGCTCACGACCTGAGTTTGATCCCAGCGGAAGGTGGTTCAGGTAGCCGGCTCGAGGTTGATTCAGCCTTCCATCCTTCCGAGGTCGGTAAAATGAGTCCCCAGCTTGCTGGGGGGAAAGTGTAGAGGACTGGGGAAGGCAATGGCAAACCACCCTGTCAAAAGCCTGCCGTGAAAACATCCTGAAAGCAACGTCACCCCAGAGTTGGAAACGACTGGTGCTTGCACAGGGGATTACCTGTACCTTCTTTTTAAAAAAAATCAGGATTAGCTCCCTTGGTCAGATACCTCCCCCAATCTGGTTGATCTTCAAAGTGCTACTGAAGAAGAAGAAGATGAAGAAGATATTGGATATATATCCCGCCCTCCACTCCGAAGAGTCTCAGAGTGGCTCACCATCTCCTTTACCTTCCTCCCCCCCCACACAACAGACACCCTGTGAGGTGGGTAGGGCTAAGAGAGCTCTTACAGCAGCTGCCCTTTCAAGGACAACCTCTGCCAGAGCTATGGCTGACCCAAGGCCATTCCAGCAGGTGCAAGTAGAGAAGTGGGGACTCAAACCCGGTTCTCCCAGATAAGAGTCCGCACACTTAACCTCTACACCAAATAGGGGCCTCCAAGCATGATAGAACTCCAAAGGGAATTCCGGCCGTCACATTTAAAGGGACCGCATGCCTTTCAAATGCCTTCCCTCCATTGGCAAGAATGAAGGATAGGGGCATCTTCTTTGCGGTTTCATAAAACCGGACGCCCCTGGTCCAAACTTTTTGAAACTTGGGGGGTGTTTTGAGGACAGGCTCCAGACGCTATGCTGCAAATCTGGTGCCTCTGTCTTAAAAAGCAGCCCTCTAGAGCCCCAGATACACACAGATCAATTCTCCATTATACCCTATGAGAATCAGTCTCCATCGGGAATAATGGAGTGCCCGGTAGATATCCCCCCCCCCCCGTCTGCTTTCTGACGGGCCTGACGTGGGGGGAGGGGGCCTCCAAACGGGGGGATCTCCTGCCCCCACCTGGAGATTGGCAACCCCGGCACATGAGTGAAAATCAGATAAAATAGCTCCACTTCATTTACTTTTTTTTTTTAATTTTCAACTGAAACAAGGGGGGCGGGGGGGGGGGGACGACAATGTCCAGTAACTCTGCTGCAATGCAGCTGAAAGATCTTCCAGAAAAAGGTTTTTCTAATTCAAGCCAGAAGGGCTGCAGAGACGTTACTGGCTTGATTTCCTAGGAGGAGGGAGTTCAAAAGTCAGATAAAGGGTAATCAGACTCTGAAACGAAGGTTCTCCTGAGCGCCAAATGATGGAACCAATCGTAAAAAGGGAGGCAGGGGTTAGGGTTGCCAGCCTCCAGGTGGGAGCTGGAGGTCTCCTGGAATTCCAACTGATCTTCAAACGACAGAGGTTCGTGCCTCTGGAGGAAACAGCTGCTTTGGAGGGTGGACTTGATGGCATTCTACCCCACTAAGGTCCCTCCCCAAACCCTACTAGGGTGGCCAGGTCCAAATCAAGAAATTGGGACTGTGGGGGTGGAGCCAGGAGACTTTGGGGGGTGGAGCCAGGAGACATTGGGGGTGGAGCCAGGAGACTTTGGGGGTGGAGCCAGGAGACATTGGGGTGGAGCCAGGAGGCATTGGGGGTGGAGCCAGGAGACTTTGGGGGTGGAGCCAGGAGACTTTGGGGGTTGATCCAGGAGACTTTGGGGGTGGAGCCAGGAGACATTGGGGGTGGAGCCAGGAGACATTGGGGGTGGAGCCAGGAGCAAAAGTGTGTCAAGCGTAATTGAATTCCAAAGGGAGTTCTGGCCATCACATTTAATGGGACTGCACAGCTTTTAAATGCCTTCCCTCCGCTGGAAAGAATGAAGGATAGGGGCACTTTCTTGGGGGGCTCATAGAATTGAACCTCCTGGTCTGAACTTTTTGGAACTTGGAAGGTGTTTTGAGGAAAGGCACGGAAAGCTATGCTGAAATTTTGGTGCCTCTACCTCAAAGAACAGCCCCTCCAGAGCCCCAGATACCCACAGATCAATTCTCCATTATACCCTTTGAGAATCGGTCTCCTTAGGGTATAATGGAGTGCCTAGCAAACATTTCCCTGCCCCCTTAGTTTCTGATGACCCTGAAGCAGGGGGGAAGCCTGCCCCCACCTGGGGATTGACAACCCTAAACCCTACCCTCACAAGGCCCCACCCCCAGATCTCCAGGAATTTCTGAAATTAGAGTTGGCAACCCCAGGGGCTAGCTGATGAGTCTCCTAGAGGCATCCATCTGACCCTGCTCAAATCGGGGGAAATGTCTCTTGGAGACAGGGGTGGGATTCTAGCAGGAGCTCCTTTGCCTATTAGGCCACACCCTCCTGATGTAGCCAATCCTCCGAGAGCTGACAAGGCTCTTCTTTGTAAGCTCTTGGAGGATTGGCTACATCAGAGGGGTGTGGCCTAATAGGCAAAGGAGCTCCTGCTAGAATGCCACCCCTGCTTCGAGGGTTTGGCCCGTCCTTGCCGTCGCTCCCAACTGCCGCGAACGAGCTTGTTTCTTTTCGAATCCCCATTCCAAGTTCCTACACAAAGTCCTCCTGGAGAGAAGATGACTTCCGTATTCCGCCGCTCGCAGCTGGGGCCGCCTCACGAACACAAAGGCATTGGGGCTGCGAGTCTATCGGAAATCCCTTTACAAGGGGTCCCGGCTGGGAGCGGCTTCCACGGTTTACACAGCCGAGGGGAAATGGGCATTGTTCAGAAGAGGGACCGCTCTCTTCCACCCAGCTGCAAGGAGCAAAGATACTCTAGTCATAACATTTATTTCCAAAACAATAAACTGGCTGAATCTAGCATACTGTGTAATGGTGGATAAGTCTATCAACGTAGCCGTTGATAGCCTTATCGTGCAGGAGAGGCTACAAGCCATGGTGGCTGAGGGGAACCTCCACGTTCAGAGGCACTAAGCAATATCCGGGAAGGCCTCGGCCTGCATGCCTTGTTGTTGGCCTTCCAGAGGAATTGGTTGGCTACTGTGTGAGACAGGAGGCTGGACTAGATGGCCCCTCACTGGTCTGATCCAGCAGGGCTCTTCCGATGTTCTTCTCAGGGGAAGACCTCGGCCTCTCTGCCCCGTTGTTGGGACTCCAGAGAAATTGGTTGGCCACTGTGTGAGACAGGATGCTGGACTAGATGGATCACTGGTCTGATCCAGCAGGGCTCTTCCGATGTTCTTCTCAGAGGAAGGCTTCGGCCTCTCTGCCCTGTTGTTGGCCCTCCAGAGGAACTGGTTGGCCACTGTGTGAGACAGGAGGCTGGACTAGATGGACCCTCACTGGTCTGATCCAGCAGGGTTCTTCCGATGTTCTTCTCAGGGGAAGGCCTCGGCCTCTCTGCTCCGTTGTTGGCACTCCAGGGGAAATGGTTGGCCACTGTGTGAGATAGGATGCTGGACTAGATGGACCACTGGTCTGATCCAGCAGGACTCTTCTGATGTTCTTATCAAGGGAAGGCCTCGGCCTCTCTCCCCTGTTGTTGGCCCTTCAGCGGAATTGGTTGGCCACTGTGTGAAACAGGAGGCTGGACTAGATGGACCCTCACTGGTCTGATCCAGCAGGGCTCTTCCGATGTTCTTCTCAGGGGAAGGCCTTGACCTCTGCCCTGTTGTTGACCCTCCAGAGGAATGTTTGGCCACTGTGTGAAACAGGAGGCTGGACTAGATGGACCCTCACTGGTCTGATCCAGCAGGGCTCTTCTGATGCTCTTCTCAGGGGAAGGCCTCAGCCTCTCTGCCCTGTTGTTGGCCCTCCCGAGGAACTGATTGGCCTCTGTGTGAGACAGGATGCTGGACTAGATGGATCACGGGTCTGATCCAGCAGGACTCTTCTGATGTTCTTCTCAGGAGAAGGCCTCGGCCTCTCTGCCCTGTTGTTGGCCCTCCAGAGGAACTGGTTGGCCACTGTGTGAGACAGGGTGCTGGACTAGATGGACCCTCACTGGTCTGATCCAGCAGGGCTCTTCTGATGCTCTTCTCAGGGGAAGGCCTCAGCCTCTCTGCCCTGTTGTTGGCTCTCCAGAGGAACTGGTTGGCCACTGTGTGAGACAGGATGCTGGACTAGATGGACCCTCACTGGTCTGATCCAGCAGGGCTTTTCTGATGTTCTTCTCAGGGGAAGGCTTTGACCTCTGCCCTGTTGTTGTCCCTCCAGAGGAACTGGTTGGCCACTGTGTGAGACAGGAGGCTGGATTAGATGGACCCTCACTGGTCTGATCCAGCAGGGCTCTTCCGATGTTCTTCTCAGGGGAAGGCCTCGACCTCTGCCCTGTTGTTGACCCTCCAGAGGAACTGGTTGGGCACTGTTTGAGACAGGATGCTGGACTAGATGGATCACTGGTCTGATCCACCAGGGCTGTTCTTATGTTCTAATTAGGGTTGTAGGTCCAATTCAAGAAAGATCTGGGGACTTTGGGGGTGGAGCCAGGAGACATAGGGGTGGAGCCAGGAGCAATGTCGGGGTGGAGCCAGGAGCAAAGGCCATCACATTTAAAGGGACCTTTTAAATGCCTTCCCTCCATTGGAGATAATGGATAGGGGCATCTTCTTTGGGGGCTAACAGAATTGGACTCCCTGGTCCAATCTTTTTGAAAGTTGGAGGGCCTTTTGAGGAGAGGTATCAGATGCTATGCTGAAAATGTGGTGCCTCTATCTCAAAAAACAGCCCCCCAGATACTTGTGGATCAATTCTCCATTATACCCTATGGAAACTTGTCATAGGGAATAATGGACATTTCCCCTCCCTCCCCCCCTTTAGTGGGGTAGAATGCCATCAATTTGTTCATTTTCTACTGATAAAAAGCATATATGACGAAGAATCCCTTTAAATTTTTTTCATTTACAAAATAGCTACCACTGGGAGGGAGGGTGTTCAGAAATGAACAGGAGAGTTATCCAAACAACATTTTATTGAAAATAATGCTCATAAATATTGTGCTTTTTTTTTGTTCTAATTAACAAGACGCAAAACCATAGGCAAAACGTAGCTAAAACAGTTGTTGGCAAATTTCATTGCTGAAGCTCTAAGGCACTGGTGGGGGGTGTAGGATCTGGTCTCCGCCCCTCCCCAACCCGCAACTCCGCAAATAACACTACCAAAACAAGAGTACGGCTCAAACGCTACCTGCCGACAGGCCACGAGGACTCGTGATCTACTTGGGAGATGAAACTGGGTAGACTTACAAAAGAAAGACTGAGAACCCATCAACCAAAGATGGTGGACTCTTCTGCTGGCCCGCCGCTGGAAAGGTCATTGGTGAAACCTGAGCAAGCAAAGGAGGAAGACATCTCACCTCTGTCTGACTTCCTTTTCTGTTTTATAAATGTTTTCGAGAGCATAGCATTTTGCAGAATGTTCCCTCGGACTGAAGCCTCACTAGACGTCATGTTAACCACGGGATTGGTACCCCTACAACAAATTCTCTGACACCCCTTCTCTGTGTACGCACCCTGTGCACGTTTTCCATTTCCCTGCCCCTTTCAATGGGGTTCACCAGCAGTGGTGGGGAAATTATGGGATAAAAGAAGCTTCTACTAATATCCCAAGTTCTAACAGACTATATAGACAAGGGTGGTTGTGGGAAATTCCTCGGGGAGGGGGGGAAACATACATACAAAAAGGCAAACGTCTTGTGACCTCCTTCTCTCGCTTCAAAGTTTTTTTTATCCTCCTTATCAGGACTTGTTTTCTTTCTTAGCACACTTACGCTATCGTATTTTAAACCGTCAGAAGGGTAAACTGTGACTCTCCTCGCCAGCAATACCGTGTGGCCCACAAAAGGAAAGAAATACCAGTGACATTAAGAGCGCGACACAATCACGTTTGAGTCCCCCCCGCAGTTATCCAGAACTCCGAGTATCCAGAACAAGGAGTTGATGCCAAATCGGGTCGGTCCAAAATGTTTGGGGAGCCTGACAGAAACGCAGCTGGGGAAAAGGATTCCTTCCACGTTTCTCGTCTACGCTACGGTTTGCCTCGATTTAGAATGGAGATGGCGGGAAATGGGCCAAGGCTGAACGAGAAAGAGAAGGCGAAGTCGGCATTGTTTGCTTGATCCTTTGGATACAATGGCAGGACACAAAGGAGTGGAGGCCGAAATGGAGCCGTCGACAGATTTACTGCTCTCCCCCATCCGCGGCCTGCTTTGGCTGTCAAGGTTGCTCCTCTGCTTTCACACGCTGTACTCAAGAAAGGGAAGCGGCTCCAGATCTGGGCCTCTGCTGCGAACACAATGGGCGAAGCCCCGCATGAAACCGTGCCGCCTCCCCTCCCATGTCATCCTGTCCCATCGCAGGCAACAAAAGACGGTGCAGCAGCCAGAGCGGCTTCCTCCAAGCATGGGAACTGGGTTTGCTCTCGGTCGGGCCGGGTCACAGGATGGGTTCTGTCCCGTTCCAGTTCACAACGGCGCCTGTCCACCTGAATGCAAAGAGAGAGAGGAACACATACCAACACATGAAGCTGCTTTATACTGAATCAGACCCTCAGTCCATCAAAGTCGGCAGGGCTATTTTCGTAGCAGGAACTCCTTTGCATATTAGGCACACCCCTCTTATGAAGCCAATCCTCCAAGAGCTTCCAGGGCTCTTCGTACAGGGCCTACTGCAAGCTCAGTCTTGTTTATTCAGACTCCAGGGTCTCAAGCTGAGGTTTTCCACGCCTATTTGCCTGGACCCTTTTTAGTTGGAGATGGCCGGGGATTGAACCTGGGACCTTCTGCTTACCCAGCAGATGCTCTACCATTGAGCCACAGCCCCATTCATGGCTCTCCAGGGTCTCCAGCTGAGGTTTCTCACGCCTACTTGCCTGGACCCTTTTAGTTGGAGATGCCGGGGATTGAACCTGGGACCTTCTGCTTCCCAAGCAGATGCTCTACCACTGAGCCACAGCCCCATTCATGGCTCTCCAGGGTCTCCAGCTGAGGTTTCTCACGCCTACTTGCCTGGACCCTTTTAGTTGGAGATGCCGGGGATTGAACCTGGGACCTTCTGCTTCCCAAGCAGATGCTCTACCACTGAGCCACAGCCCCATTCATGGCTCTCCAGGGTCTCCAGCTGAGGTTTCTCACGCCTACTTGCCTGGACCCTTTTAGTTGGAGATGCCGGGGATTGAACCTGGGACCTTCTGCTTCCCAAGCAGATGCTCTACCACTGAGCCACAGCCCCCATTCATGGCTCTCCAGGGTCTCCAGCTGAGGTTTCTCACGCCTACTTGCCTGGACCCTTTTTAGTTGGAGATGCCGGGGATTGAACCTGGGACCTTCTGCTTCCCAAGCAGATGCTGTACCTCTGATCCACCGTCCCTCCCCAACCCCAGATGGGTTTTCATGTCATTTGGGCTGTCAAGGTAGCCCCAACCTGGATGGCTCAGGTTAGCCCGGTCTCATCGGTTCTCGGAAGCTAAGCAAGGTCGGCCACAGTTAGGACTCGGAAGGGAGACCACTGAGGGAGCCCAGGGTTGCTGTGCAGAAACAGGCGATGGCAATCCACCTCTGTTTATGCCTTGCCTGGGAAGGGCCCAGGCAAGGCATAAACCGGGGCCCTTACCTGAAGTCAGCTGGGACTTGATAATACTTCCCACCGCTAAGTCAAGACGTGACGGGGCTTTTGGTTTCGGCTTTGGCTTCAGAATGGCAGCCGCTTTTTGATCTTGATGGGTCTCCAACATCTCAGTGTACAATGATTTGAAGGAGAAGGGGAAGGAGAAGGAGGAGGAGATATTTGATTTGTATCCCTGCCCTCCACTGCCAAAGTCTCAGAGATTGGAGCAGTCACAATCTCCTTTACCTCCCTCCCCCCCCACAAAACAGACACCCTGTGAGGTGGGTGGGGCTGAGAAGGCTCTGCACAGCATCTGCCCTTTTCAGAGGACAACCTCTAACATGCTGGACCCAGCCATTCTGCAGTGCTAGTGGATGAAGTGTGAGGACTCCGTTATCTGAGAGCCTTGGGTCAGCCATAGTTCTGGCAGAGGTTGTCCTTGAAAGGGCAGCTGCTGTGAGAGCCCTCTCCAGCCCCACCCACCTCACAGGGTGTCTGTTGTGGGGGGGGAGGGAGGTAAAGGAGATTGTGAGGCACTCTGAGACTCTTCGGAGTGGAGGGCGGGATATAAATCCAATATCTTCATCTACTTCACAGGGTGTCTGTTGTGGGGGGAGAAGGTAAAGGAGATTGTGAGCCGCTCTGAGACTCTGAGATTTGGAGTAGAGGGCGGGATATAAATCCAATTTCTTCTTCTTCTACTAGAGCTGTGGCTGACCTAAGGCCATTCCAGCAGGTGCAAGTGCAGGAGTAGGGAATCAAACCCTGGTTCTCCCAGATAAAAGTCTGCGCACTTCACCACTACACCAAACTGGCCCTCCAAAGGCTGAATGGTGGCAGCAAGCGCCATAAAGTCACCGCTGACTTATGGCGACCCCGCAGGGTTTTCAAAGGAAAAAAAAGGTTCAGAGATGGTTTGCCATTGCCTGCCTTGGTGTTTTTCTTAAATCCTGTTTACAGGAGCCATTCCTGTTGGCAGCAAAGGACAGAGGACAGGACTCGCAATAATGGGCAGAAAGGTACTGGCCGGATATGAGGATGAGGACTTTGGCAGTAAGAGTGATTGAGCAGAGGAATCGGCTCCTTAGGAAGATGGTGAGCTCCCCCTCACTGGCAATCTTCAAGCAGCTTCTCAGGGATGCTCTACGCCAGGGGTGGCCAAACTGTGGCTCAGGAGCCATGTGTGGCTCTTTCACGCATATCGTGTGGCTCTCGAAGCCCCCACTGACCTGTTGGCCAGTTTGAAGAAGGCGTTTCTTTCTTTAAATCACTCCTCCTAGCGAAGCCAGCCAGCAGCTTGGAGAATGCATTTAAAATTAAAGTTGCTTTATTTCCAGCTCCCTCCTCCCTAATCTATTTGTAGAAGAAGAAGAAGATATTGGATTTATATCCTGCCCTCCACTCCGAAGAGTCTCAGAGGGGCTCACAATCTCCTTTACCTTCCTCCCCTACAACAGACACCCTGTGAGGTGGGTGGGGCTGGAGAGGGCTCTCACAGCAGCTGCCCTTTCAAGGACAACCTCTGCCAGAGCTATGGCTGACCCAAGACCATTCCAGCAGGTGCAAGTGGAGGAGTGGGGAATCACACCCGATTCTCCCAGATAAGAGTCCGCACGCTTAACCACTACACCAAACTGGCTCTCCTATTTGTCTTCCTTCCTTCCTTCCTTCCTTCCTTCCTTCCTTCCTTCCTTCCTTCCTTCCTTCCTTCCTTCCTTCCTTCCTTCCTTCCTTCCTTCCTTCCTTCTCTCAAACATCCGACATTCATATCTTGAGGCTCTCAAACATCCGATGTTTGCTCTATGTGGCTCTTACGTGAAGCAAGCTTGGCCACCTCTTCTCTAGGCTGCTCCTGCATTGAGCAGGGGGTTGGACTAGATGGTCTCTATGGCCCCTTCCAACTCTGGGATTCTGGGATTCTACTCCGCATGGCGCTAAGCATGCCTAAGTATTTGAAGGCTCAGAGGCTACCATGGGGCAAGAAACAGGTAACGCTCGAACGATTAAAGCAATGAGGCAGGCACTTGATCAACGGGTGCCGTTCCCCTGTTCTCCCCACAAATGCACTCCAATATTTAGCCACCTCCCCCCCCAAAAGCAGTGATGTTTCAGTGTAATGTGCCGCTTGAAAAGAGCCGTGGCCTTCCGTGGACTTGCATCCAAGCACGGCAGAGGAAAGCCAAGGAGAGGCTTAGCCGTTAATGAAATGTAATGCCGAATCTGGATTCCGCAGTTCAAAGAGGAGTCCCCCCTCAGGCGGCCCTGACAGAAGTCATTTCCTGCTCTGGAGATGGAAGTCCTGGGCTACGAGTCTCTCCTTCCCCGGGGCCATGGAATAGATCAGGCTGCCTGGCATTCTCCAGAACGCTGAAAAAATGCACATTCCGTTTGCCTTTCGGGTCAGCGTTTCTCTGCTGACACAGATCTTTGGAGATGCCGCCAGTCTCCCCAGGCAGGGGAGCGCCTTTCCTTATCATGGTCCCGACGAGTGTGAGGCTGGATGCGGTGCGAGCAAAGGAAGGGGGGCAGGCTGGGGTGCTCAGACATCCAGGAAACAGGAAGGAAGAAGAGAAGCATAAGTGGACATCCCAGTTGCTCCTCCTTGCTCTGTCTTCTTAAAGCTAATTTGCCCAGCCAATTAGGAGACCGCCTCTTTGAGTAAGACAGCCTAAACTTGAATACAGCCTAAATTTGGGGCAATACAGCCTAAACAGTTTCCAAACCCGAAAACTGCAGCTAGTGCAGAACGCGGCAGCCAGACTGTTATTGGGACTCCCTAAGTGGGAGCACGTACAGCCGAGGCTACGGGAATTGCACTGGCTGCCAGTTGTGTACCGGATTCGTTACAAGGTGCTGGTTATTACTTTTAAAGCCCTATATGGCCGAGGACCTGCCTACCTTAGGGACCGTCTCTCCCCATATGGTCCCCAGAGGGTACTGAGATCTGGTTCGCAAAATCTATTGACAATCCCTGGGCCGAAGGAGGCCAAACTGAAAGCTACGAGAGAAAGGGCCTTTTCGATCACAGCTCCCCGCTGGTGGAACCAATTCCCAGAAGAGGTGCGGGCCTTGCGGAGCCTCACCCAGTTCCGCAGGGCCTGCAAGACTCCCCTCTTTCAGCTGGTTTTTTTCTTAACGTGGAATTTATTGTACCGTCACGTAAAATTGTGTCAAGATGAGTAACATCGAGATTGTAGCACCGAATTGGTTGAAACGCTTGGGACTCTTTAGCTTGGAGAAACGTCGACTGCGGGGTGACATGATAGAGGTTTACAAGATAATGCATGGGATGGAGAAAGTAGAGAAAGAGGTACTTTTCTCCCTTTCTCACAATACAAGGAATTGAAAACAAATCAGCCAGTATCATAATGCCCCTGTATAAATCGATGGTACGGTCTCATTTGGAGTACTGTGTGCAGTTCTGGTCGCCGCACCTCAAAAAGGATATTATAGCATTGGAGAAAGTCCAGAGAAGGGCAACTAGAATGATTAAAGGGCTGGAGCACTTTCCCTATGAAGAAAGGTTGAAACGCTTGGGACTCTTTAGCTTGGAGAAACGTCGACTGCGGGGTGACATGATAGAGGTTTACAAGATAATGCATGGGATGGAGAAAGTAGAGAAAGAAGTACTTTTCTCCCTTTCTCACAATACAAGAACTCGTAGGCATTCGATGAAATTGCTGAGCAGACAGGTTAAAACGGATAAAAGGAAGTCCTTCTTCACCCAAAGGGTGATTAACATGTGGAATTCACTGCCACAGGAGGTGGTGGCGGCCACAAGCATAGCCACCTTCAAGAGGGTTTTAGATAAAAATACGGAGCAGAGGTCCATCAGTGGCTATTAGCCACAGTGTGTGTGTATATATAAATTTTTTTGCCACTGTGTGACAGAGTGTTGGACTGGATGGGCCATTGGCCTGATCCAACATGGCTTCTCTTATGTTCTTATGTTCTTAAGAATTCATTTGTTGGTTTAAATTTGATGGTTTTAATGAGATGGTTTTAATGTAATAGTACATTTAATTGAGCAATATATAACTGCTATGTAATTAGTGTATTTTTTTATTATAGTATTATTGTAATGTCTGCATTTTGTGCCATGTAAGCCGCCCTGAGCCTGCTTCGGTGGGGAGGGTGGGATATAAATTAAAAATTACTATTATTATTATTATTATTATTAAACCTCAGGCCTCAGATTCAGCAGGAGCTCCTGAGCCTTTCTGAGGGTTCCCCCTCTTCCTCCCCACCTACTTTGCCCACTGAATCGTAGGTGCAGCTGCATAACGATCCCTGGATTAGGAGAGCGGGCAGCCAGCCAGCCACCAGGGGCTTTGCCACACCCCCAGCAGCCCTCATGAACCCCTGGAGAAGCCCACACCACCCTTTCTCCACGTCTTATGTGACTTTGGGCGGTGGGGGCTTGCTGGCCTTTAGACTGTGGTGGGGGTGGCCCAGGAGAGCCCCAGGCGAGCGAGGCCTGGGATCTCTAGCCAGCCCAAGCAGGCCTCGCCCGCCCAGGGCTCTCCTTTCTTGCATCAGGTTGCTTTTGGCTGGGGCGCTTGCGGGGTGGCACACGCTAATGATTTATGCTAATGAGCTCCACCGCCTCTATTTCTACAAAACGACCCCTGCGAAACATACATGGGTTTTCTGCATTGCTGGCCAGACAAACCAGTTCTGCAGGCTTTTTTGCATTGGTGCTCAAAAGCCTGCCGGGCCTGTTCGATCGGAAGTCACTTCGGAGACGGAAAACGCTTCCAGCGTGCAGCACGGGCAACCGCTGCTGGCTCCCAGACTCTGCAAAGCTGTCACCTGGAAAGGACAGAGCTTTCCTAATGAGGGAAAGGCAATCCGAGATTGCTAATGACAAAACAGAGGGGTGGGGGGGTGGGGGCGCGTTTACAAAACAATGGCTTCTAATGGCAGTGGGAAGAATCCCTTTCCTCCTCTGGAAACACACATTGTCGGCGGCGAAAGAGAGCGTCTTTTTCGGCAGGCGGCATGCAATTTAGCCGGCATTGTCGAAGAAAGGAAGGGGAAAGCTGCTGTTTGCATTTCTTCTGTCGTCCGGCTCCTGCGACGCTTCCTTGCAGCATCTGCTGAAGATGCAATAACGGAGGTGAGGAAGCGGCTTGCAGAATCCCTGCAGGAGCAGGTTTGGAGAAGTGGGTAGGGAAGGCGGGATATGGAAGCACAGGGATGCTGACCTCCAGGTGGGTAACGCAACCAAAAATATAAGCAAGTGACCAATTTACTAAGAAATATATAGAAACCAGTCCAAATGTCCAAAACATGTACATTCCAGTCCCAAAGTAGTGTGGCGACAAGCCAATCGATTAAGTACTCGTTTCTTTCCAGTCTTCATCAGACCTGGGACCAATATTGATTCAATTATATAGATTCATTACATAATTTTTTAAAAAGGGGGGACGCAGAGCGTCTCCAACAGCAATTTCACATCGGCTACGGCTCAGGCGCGAGAAGCCTCATACAGAGCTGTAGCCGATGTGAAATTGCTGAGACGCTCTGCGTCCCCCTTTTTAAAAAAATTATATAAAGAATCTATATAATTGAATCAATATTGGTCCCAGGTCTGATGAAGACTGGAAAGAAACAAGTACTGAATCGATTGGCTCGTCGCCACACTACTTGGGGACTTGAATATACACGTTTTGGACATTTGGACCGGTTTCTATATACTTCTTAGTAGATTGGTCACTCGCTTGTATTTTTTGTATGCGCAGCTGTGGAAACAAGAAAAAATACCAGAGAAATGGGACTGGATTGTGAAAGTTTTATCGTGGAGTGAGATGGACAAATTAACTAAAACCTTAAGAAACCATGATTTAGATATATTTAAAAAGGAGTGGAAGAAATTTAAAGGACATATAGAGAAAGAGTGGAACGTAAAAAGACATTGGACAATTTTTTAGCATGAATGAGAAGAAAAAAAAGTGGTGAACTTTGATTGGTTAGGGGTACCTTTATAATGGAACTTAAATATATAACTTCGGGGAAGTCTAGTAATGGAGGGAGGGGGGGTTGAAATATCATATGGGTTAACGATAGAAAAGAGATAATTAAATATTGTAACCATATGTTATTAATAAATTTGTAAAACATAAGAATCCATATAACTGGATCAATATTGGTCCCAGGTCTGATGAAGACTGAAAGAAACAAGTACTGAATCGGTTGACTTGTCGCCACACTACTTGGGGACTTGAATGTACGTGTTTTGGACATTTGGACCGGTTTCTATATACTTCTTAGTAAATTGGTCACTTCGCTTGTATTTTTGGTTGTGTTATCCATTATAGTGACCTCTCTCAGATTGTGTCCTTCTTAACTTCCAGGTGGGGCCTGGGGATCTCCCGGAATTATAGCTCGCTTCCAGACGACAAGAGATCAGTGCCACTGGAGAAAATGGCTACTCTGGAGGGTGGACTCCGTGGCCTTGTACCCCCCTGAGGTCCCTGTCCTCCCCCAGGCTCCACCCTCGAATCTCCAGGAGCTTCCCAATTTGGAGCTGCAACCCTACCCCCGTTCCCCACTTGGGAGGACCTGGTAAGCCTATGCAGGAGCACGGTTGAGTACAAAGCGGCCCCGCAGCTAGGGGCCACAGGGGGAGGGGGCTGCAGGAGGCCACTGGGGAGAGGCTCACGAGGGTGAGTGCAGAAAGCTGGAGAGGCTGGAGAGACATCCCTCTCCCTCCTGTGTGATTGAAAGTGCCTGCCAATCACCTAAGCCAGTTTGGTGTCGTGGTGAAGTGCACGGACTCTTATCTGGGAGAACCGGGTTCACTTCCCCGCTCCTCCACTCGCAGCTGCTGGAATGGCCTTGGGTCAGCCATCGCTCTCGCTGGAGTTGTCCTTGAAAGGGCAGCTGCTGGGAGAGCTCTCTGAGCCCCATCCACCTCACAGGGTGTCTGTTGTGGGGGAGGAAGGGAAAGGAGATTGTAGGCTGCTCTGAGTCTCTGTCCTTGGAAGGGCAGCTTCTGGGAGAGTTCTCTGAGCCCCACCCACCTCACAGGGTGTCTGTTGTGGGGGAGGAAGGGAAAGGAGATTGTAGGCCGCTCTGAGACTCTGTCCTTGAAAGGGCAGCTTCTGGGAGAGCTCTCTCAGCCCCATCTGCCTCACAGGGTGTCTGTTGTGAGGGAGGAAGGGAAAGGAGATTGTAGGCCGCTCTGAGACTCTGTCCTTGAAAGGACAGCTTCTGGGAGAGCTCTCTCAGCCCCACCTGCCTCACAGGGTGTCTGTTGTGGGTGAGGAAGGGAAAGGAGATTGTAAGCTGCTCTGAGACTCTGAGATTCAGAGTGAGTAGTGGGATATAAATCTGCAGTCTTCTTCTTCTACTGCTTGGTGGGCCCATTAAATGGCATGGGAGGGGCAGAAGAAGAAGAAGACGACATTGGATTTATGTTCCGCCCTCCACTCAAGAGTCTCAGAGCGACTCACAATCTTCTTTATCTTTCTCCCCCACAACAGACACCCTGTGAGGTGGGTGGGGCTGAGAGAGCTTCAAGGACAACCTCTTTGAGAGCTAGGGCTGACCCAAGGCCATGCCAGCAGGTGCAAGTGGAGGAGTGGGGAATCAAACCCAATTCTCCCAGAGAAGAGTCTGCACGCTTAACCACTACACCAAACTGGCTCTCCTGCAAGCCCCTCCCACGTAATTTAAATCACACCGGGGGGGGGAGTTACCCTGGGATGAGGGGCCGAAAACCATGTCAGCGGCCAGGTCCTGTGGGCCCCTGGTTAGCTACAGGCCTGGTTCAACAGCGAATGGTTGCGGCCAAGCTGGCAGAGTTGAGCAGGGTGAGGATCACAGAGAGTACAGTGTAACAGAGCTGTGGGCCGCATTCAGCCTGGGGCAGGGGACAGAACATTCCGGGGTACCCACAGCTCCACAACAGGGTGGCGAAGAACAGTATGTGGGGGGGGGGCACAAAGATGGGGAAGGCTACGGGAGCCAATTTCTGCCACCACTACCAGATGCAGGACTGGAGTAGGGTTGCCACGCCCCACCCCCCCACATAGGCTTGCCAATCCCCAGGCCCCAGCGGGGGTTCTCCGCTTTCCCAGGCTCCTTCCCACCCCCAGTCAGCTGGCCGGCGGGGGGAAGCCCCGCCCCCAGAGGACCATGTGCCTTTCCACCTCCGGAGGCTTCAGTCTCCCATTGGAAAGGCTTCCTCTTGGGATGGGGTGTCTGTGTTACTTTGAAGAAATTGGCTGCAACTCGTGAGTAGAGAGGCCAATCCCTCCCTTCAGAGTCGTCAGAAATGGGGGTGGGGGTGGGGGTGAGGGAAACGTCTGCTGAGCACTTCATTATTCCCTATGTGGAGATCCATTCTCATAGGGTATAATGGGGAATTGATCTGGAGGTTTTGGGGGCTCTGGGGGATTTTCAGTATAGTATCTAGTGCCTCTCCCCAAAGTACCCTCCCAAGTTTCAAAACGATTGGACCAGGGGGTCCAATTCTATGAGCCCCCCAAAAAGGTGCCCCTATCCTTCATTATTTCCTATGGAAGGAAGACGTTTAAAAAGGTGTGCTGTTCCCTTTAAATGTGATGGTCAGAACTCCCTTGAAGTTCAATTATGCTTGTCACACCCTTGCTCCTGGCTCTGCCCCCAATGTCTCCTGGCTCCACCCCCAAAGTCTCCTGGCTCCACCCCCAAAGTCCCCAGATATTTCTTGAATTGGACTTGGCAACTCTACCCCCACAGGCCACTGGTGGAGGCAGGTTACAGGGTTGCCAAATCTAGGTCGGAAGATTCCTGGCGATTTGGGGATGGCGCTTGAGGACAGGGACCTCCGTGGGGTACAGTGCCCCAGAGGCCACCCTCCAAAGCACCCCTTTGTCCAGGGGAACTGATCTGTGCAGCCTGGAGATGTACTGGAGGCCGGCATCCCTAGAGCTGGACCTAAAGTACTCTGAGCTGAGTCTGCCTCTGTAGCCCACTGAGCTCCCCTTTAAATGCTATTCCTGGGGAATCAGGACGCCTTTGTGAACAGCTTCTGGGTGGGGCAAATGTCTGTACTGGGATGGGGAATTTCTCTCTAGGAACTCCCCCCCTCCCAAACTCTGTGGTTTTACCACAGAGTCACCTGCGGTTCCTAGAAAGGTGTGACATCACTTCCAGGGTTTGGGACTAAGATTCTCCCTTTGCTTTGCTACCCCAGGTCTCTTGTCGAATCAGGGGTTCCAAGGAATGTAGCTTCGGGGTCACTGGCATATACTCCTCTCCTACTTGGAGTTGACTGGAAATTGCTTGTTTTCGTGCACAGAGGCGCAAAATACTTCGGGGGGGAAGGGAATGGGGAAATGTCCGTTCTGTAGATGTCAGTAATAAAGTGATTTCGAGAGAGAGAAAGAACCCTACAACCAGTGTTCCCTCTAAGCTGAGTTAGCTTGAGCTGGCTCACAGATTTTTAGCCTCCGGCTCATACATTTTTGTCTTAGCTCAGGAAATATGGCCCCAGAGCACACTAATTTATGCAGCAGCTCACAACTTTAACGCCAGGAGCTCACAAAGCAGAATTTTTGCTCACAAGACTCTGCAGCTTCGAGGGAACAGGGCAACCCGTTTGACTCACTTGGTCCGAATGCAGTGTTCCAACGGTGGGACAAGGTCACTCTCTTGGTCTTCAAGGTAAGGCTGAGACGTATCTGTGGAGAAGAAGAAAAAGAAGAGAAGGCTTTTAAAGCCCTGCTTTTCTCCACCTTAAGGAGTCTCTGAGCAGCTTACAATCTCCTTCCCTTCCCCTCCCCACACCCCGTGAGCAGTGTCCCCTCTAAGCTGAGTTAGTGTGAGCTCGCTCACAGCTTTTTAGCTTCCAGCTCGCACAATTTTTTTTTTTTTGTCTTGGCTCGGGAAAAAATGGCCCCAGAGCGAACTAATTGATGCAGCAGCTCACGCCTTGATTGTCAGTAGCTCACAAAGCCGGATATTTACTCACAAGAAGCCACACCTTAGAGCAGGGGTCCTCAAACTACGGCCTGCTGAGGATGTTTATGCGGCCCGCTGGGTTATGGCAAAATCAGACCGGAAGTGACGTTCGACCTAAACTCGCGTTAGCAATGCACACTTACGGCACTGGGCTGAGGCGGCAGAGACAGAGTGTGAGGCGATACCGAGGTGAGGTGAGTTCCCAGGCTGGGGTGTGTGGTGTGGGGAAGGGAGAGAGATGCAGAAGACGGAGAACTGACGGCCCGCAGCCTTGTACAGTACCGGCAGCCACCACAAAAGTCCGGCCCTCCAACAGTCTGAGGGACAGTGAACTGGCCCCCTATTTAAAAAGTTTGAGGACCCCTGCCTTAGAGGGAGCACTGCCCATGAGGCTGGTGGAGCTGAGATAGTCCCGAGAGAACAGTGACTGATCCAAGGTCGCCCAGCTGGATGCCCGTGGAGGAGGAGTGCAGCAAATGAAGGGCTGCTGCTTTTAACTGCTACACAGCTCTCTAAAGTTTCAGGGTGAGATCTCTCCCATCATCTGTCACCTGGTCTACTTAAACCTGAGATGCTGGGGATCGAACCTGGGACCTTCTGCATGCCGAGCTGCAAGAATACAAGTTATTTACATTTCAGCCAACTGTTGCTGTTGACATAAAAAAGGGAATGATGTATTGTAGCTTAAACCCAATTAGGTCCTGGCTCTTCTACAGGGGGGGAAAATGTAAACACTGTATTGGTCCAAACTGTATTGGACCAAACACTGTATTGGTCTCTTAGCACCTTGTGTGTGAAACGCCTTTGATCTCATATGCAAGGTGAATTGCCCGTCTTCCTGTCTCAAAGAGTTGGGAGTGAGCAGTGAAGTGGCCAAGTTTGCGGATGACACTAAATTGTTCAGGGTGGTGAGAACCAGAGAGGATTGTGAGGCACTCCAAAGGGATCTGTTGAGGCTGGGTGAGTGGGCGTCAACGTGGCAGATGAGATTCAATGTGGCCAAGTGCAAAGCAATGCACATTGGGGCCAAGAATCCCAGCTGCAAATACAAGTTGATGGGGTGTGAACTGACAGAGACTGACCAAGAGAGAGATCTTGGGGTCATGGTAGATAACTCACTGAAAATGTCAAGACAGTGTGCGTTTGCAATAAAAAAGGCCAACGCCGTGCTGGGAATTATTAGGAAGGGAATTGAAAACAAATCAGCCAGTATCATAATGCCCCTGTATAAATCGATGGTGCGGTCTCATTTGGAGTACTGTGTGCAGTTCTGGTCGCCGCACCTCAAAAAGGATATTATAGCATTGGAGAAAGTCCAGAAAAGGGCAACTAGAATGATTAAAGGGCTGGAACACTTTCCCTATGAAGAAAGGTTGAAACGCTTGGGACTCTTTAGCTTGGAGAAACGTCGACTGCGGGGTGACATGATAGAGGTTTACAAGATAATGCATGGGATGGAGAAAGTAGAGAAAGAAGTCCTTTTCTCCCTTTCTCACAATACAAGAACTCGTGCGCATTCGATGAAACTGCTGAGCAGACAGGTTAAAACAGATAAAAGGAAGTACTTCTTCACCCAAAGGGTGATTAACGTGTGAAATTCACTGCCACAGGAGGTGGTGGCGGCCACAAGCATAGCCACCTTCAAGAGGGGTTTAGATAAAAATATGGAGCAGAGGTCCATCAGTGGCTATTAGCCACAGTGTGTGTGTGTGTGTGTATATATATAAAACAATTTTTGCCACTGTGTGACACAGAGTGTTGGACTGGATGGGCCATTGGCCTGATCCAACATGGCTTCTCTTATGTTCTTATGTGACACAGAGTGTTGGACTGGATGGGCCATTGGCCTGATCCAGCATGGCTTCTCTTATGTTTTTATGTGACACAGAGTGTTGGACTGGATGGGCCATTGGCCTGATCTAACATGGCTTCTCTGATGTTCTTATGTGACACATAGTGTTGGACTGGATGGGCCATTGGCCTGATCTAGCATGGCTTCTCTTATGTTCTTATGTTCTCTTGGAACAGCTAACAAAGGGTTGTAAACTAGCCATATAGCAGATAAGACCTACATATGTAGACAGCATGTAGAATGCAAAGTTTATTTCTTTTATCCCAAGTACCTTTTCCTGATGTTCTACCTTTTCCTGATGTTTATTTGTCTAGACCAGGGGTGGCCAACGGTAGCTCTCCAGATGTTTTTTTGCCTCCAACTCCCATCAGCCCCAGCCAGTGTGGCCAATGGCTGTGGCTGATGGGAGCTGTAGGCAAAAAACCTCTGGAGAGCTACCGTTGGCCACCCCTAGTCTAGATAAGTCTTAAGTCTCATCTCCATTTATTGCAACCTCCTCACCTCTGGATTTTAAAATGCATTTCCCAACATGAGCCTACCAACGGAAAGAAACAGAAACCAATGCAAACATAAAGACTTGTCGGTCTCATTTACACCGGGGAGAAAGGAAAATATCTTCCCGTTTCTGCTTGCTCCCAGCAGCTTTTCAGATGCATCTCCATTACGTATTCTTTATATCTGTCTGCTGCCACAGTGGCCCTGATGAGGGTAGAAAAGCAGGGTAGATGTTTTTTGTAAATAGAATAAAATAAAAACGCGAGACCAGGATTTTCTAATGAATTTTACGCAGCTGCGGCACACTGCTATTTGTGGAATTCGGCAATCCCGCCAGTCATATGGAAGGAGGAAATTTAGGGCTGCCAATCCCCAGGTGGGGGCAAGGGAACCCCAGGTTTGGAGGCCCTCCCCCCTGCTTCGGGGTCATCAGAAAGCTGGGGGGGGGGAGGGAAATGTCTTCTGGGTGCTCCATTATTCCCTATGGAGACTGATTCCCATAGGTCAGGGGTGGCTAACGGTAGCTCTCCAGATGTTTTTTGCCTACAACTCTCATCAGCCCCAGCCAGCACGGCTAATGGCTTGGGCTGCTGGGAGTTGTAGGCAAAAAATATCTGGAAAGCTACCGTTGGCATTTGGATTTATATCCCGCCCTCCACTCCGAAGAGTCTCAGAGTGGCTCACAATCTCCTTTCCCTTCCTCCCCCACAACAGACACCCTGTGAGGTAGATGAAGATATTGGATTTATATCCCGCCCTCCACTCCAAAGAGTCTCAGAGGGGCTCACAATCTCCTCCTCCCCCACAACAGACACCCTGTGAGGTAGATGAAGATATTGGATTTATATCCCGCCCTCCACTCCAAAGAGTCTCAGAGGGGCTCACAATCGCCTTTCCCTTCCTCCCCCACAACAGACACCCTGTGAGGTAGATGAAGATATTGGATTTATTTCCCGCCCTCCACTCCAAAGAGTCTCAGAGGGGCTCACAATCGCCTTTCCCTTCCTCCCCCACAACAGACACCCTGTGAGGTAGATGAAGATATTGGATTTATATCCCGCCCTCCACTCAGAAGAGTCTCAGAGCGGCTCACAATCTCCTTTACCTTCCTCCCCCACAACAGATCCCCTGTGAGGTAGATGAAGATATTGCATTTATATCCTGCCCTCCACTCCAAAGAGTCTCAGTGGGCTCACAATCTCCTTTACCTTCCTCCCCCACAACAGACACCCTGTGAGGTAGATGAAGATATTGGATTTATATCCCGCCCTCCACTCTGAAGAGTCTCAGAGTGGCTCACAATCGCCTTTACCTTCCTCCTCCACAACAAACACCCTGTGAGGTAGAAGAAGAAGCTGGATTTATATCCCGCCCTCCACTCCAAAGAGTCTCAGAGCGGCTCACAATCTCCTTTACCTTCCTCCCCCACAACAGACACCCTGTGAGATAGATGAAGATATTCTGATTTATATCCCGCCCTCCACTCCGAATTGTCTCAGAGCGGCTCACAATCTCCTTTATCTCCCTATCCCACAACAAACACCCTGTGAGGTGGAAGAGAGCTGCAGACCCCAGTTCCAGATATCCCTCCTTCGCCTGTTCAGTTTTGCCTTCCCTGAGTGACAGCTCCCGACTGGAGCCCACCCACCGCTCCTCCGCATCTTCTTGGAAGGGCTGCTTTGGTGAACTTGGCTGCTTCCGGAGCCCATGTGGTTGGGCCCGGGTGGGCGTTTGGGATGGGAGGGGGGGAGGGAGAGTTTCCAAAGTTCGGCTTGCCTCATGCCAACCTGCCAGAGAACAAAGACGCACTCTGGAAAGTATGAGAAGCCAGCGTCTATAATCATAGATCATAGGTGAGGAAGCAAAATAGAAAAAAAGTTACCATGGCATCATGTAAGAATCTTTCCGGCGGCTCAGGAGGAGGCGACGGATAATCTTATGCAACTCCTTTTATTAAAAGCGAGCAGGTTTCTCCCAATTCCATCACATTGGGGGTGGGGGGAGAGCGGAATGGTTCAAGGTAGGGCTGCAGCAGTGAGTTTGGGGAGGGGGTATTTATATGTGCACCTGGAAGTCATGGTGACTCTGATGACTGATCCCTACTGGTGGCCTAAGTATGTGGCTCTTTCACACATATTGTGTGGCTCTCAAAGCCCCCACAGCCCCATTGGCTGGCTTGCAGAAGGCATTTCAATCACTTTAAACCACTTCTCGTTTGAGAGCCAGTTTGGTGTTGCAGTTTAGTGCACAGACTCTTCTCTGGGAGAACCGGGTTTGATTCCCCCACTCCTCCACTTGCAGCCGCTGGGATGGCCTTGGGTCAGCCAGAGCTCTGGCAGAGGTTGTCCTTGAAAGGGCAGCTGCTGGGAGAGCCCTCTCAGCCCCACCCACCTCACAGGGTGTCTGTTGTGGGGGAGGAAGGGAAAGGAGATTGTAAGCCACTCTGAGTCTCTGATTCAGAGAGGAGGGCGGGGTATAAATCTGCAGTCTTCTTCTTCTTCTCCAACCCAAGTCAGCTGGTGGCTTGGAGAATGCATTTAAAGTTAAAGTTGCTTTCTTTCCACCTTTCCCTCCCCAATCTATTTGCCCTTCCTTCCTTCCTTCCTTCCTTCCTTCCTTCCTTCCTTCCTTCCTTCCTTCCTTCCTTCCTTCCTTCCTTCCTTCCTTCCTTCCTTCCTTCCTCCCTTCCGAGCCAGTTTGATGCAACGGTTAAGTGTGCGGATTCTTATCTGGGAGAACCGGGTTTGATTCCCCACTCCTCCACTTGCACCTGCTAGCATGGCCCTGGGTCAGCCATAGCTCTGGCAGAGGTTGTCCTTGAAAGGGCAGCTGCTGGGAGAGCCCTCTCAGCCCCACCCAACTCACAGGGTGTCTGTTGTGGGGGAGGAAGGGAAAGGAGATTGTAAGCCACTCTGAGTCTCTGATTCAGAGAAGAGGGCGGGGTATAAATCTGCAGTCTTCTTCTTCTTCTCCAACCCAAGTCAGCTGGTGGCTTGGAGAATGCATTTAAAGTTAAAGTTGCTTTCTTTCCACCTTTCCCTCCCCAATCTATTTGCCCTTCCTTCCTTCCTTCCTTCCTCCCTTCCTTCCCTCCCTCTCCTTCCCTCCTTCTCCTTCCTTCCTTCCTTCCTTCCTTGCTTCCTTCCTTCCTTCGATGTTTATTCTGTGTGGCTCCTACATTAAACAAGTTTGGCCATCCCAGCCTACTGAGAGAACTCAGGGAGGTAGCTGAATAAAGCCTGCCCCTGCCTCCCGACTGCTGGTATTCCAAGGAGGTCTCCCATCCAAGTACTTGCCAGGATCTGACGAAACTGGGCTGGCCTGGGCTGCCCAGGTCAGGGACTGAAAATGTTTCTAACTATTATCGTAAGCTGCCTTGAAAGGCGAGCTATAAGTGTTTTAATAAATATTTTTTTATTAACATTCAGTGCTGGAGTTTCCGAAATTCTCCTAGCTCAACTGGAATGAAGAGTGACACGCAACACAGAGACAAATTCCAGAATAGTGATGTTATAGAATCATAGAGTTGGAAGGGACCTCTAGGGTCATCTAGGAGGTAATCTCTTTTATTATTATTATTATTATTATTATTATTATTATTATTATTATTATTATTATTATTAGTTTATTTATATTCCGCCCATTCCCCCATGGGAGCTCAGGGCAAAGCGTGACATAATAAAAGCACATTAAAGTCATATATTAATAAAAGCAATTACAATTATTCCATAAACAAATAGCTCGGCAGAACAATTTTGATGAGATGGTGCCGCTGGACAGTGCAGTAGGATATACAATAGGGGGAGGCCGACTGATCTAATGGGCGGATGGCCACCGCCTCACCCGAAAACCTGGCGGAACAGCTCCATTTTACAGGCCCTACAAAAGGCCAGTAAGCCAGGTAGGGCCCGGATAAATAATAAAATTTATTTATTATTATTATTATCGCCGTAGGGAGCTGATCCCACCAGGTTGGGGCCAGGACCAAAATGGACCTGGCCCTGGTAGAGGCAAAACCGGCATCTTTTGGGCTGGAGACAGTCAGCCTATCCTGGGAGGCTGAACGAAGCGACCTCCGGGGCATATACGGGAAGAGACGGTCTCAGGTCACGTAAGGCTTTGAAAGTCAGAACTAATGATTCTCTGGTGTGAACTTATTTCTCCCTTTTCCCCTGTATTTTATATTACAAAATTGCCTTTATTGGAATTGTCAAAACCAACAAACAACCAAAAAGATTTATAATAGAAAATTTTAAAATGTTGACGATGTTTAGCTTAGAGATGATAATATGGGACAATTTATGTAAAGGAAGTATTGTAGACATAAGCTTGTATTCTTTGAAAGTATCTTTATGCACAATCAGGTTAAAATGTAAACCTTTTTCGCGCACAGCTCGCCTCGGAGTCACGTCCCTCTTCACTGCGCAGCGTCTGCTCGGATTTCCCACCATCTCCGCCGGAGCAGCAGGAAGAGCCGCGGCTTCTGCCTCGCATACAGAAACTGCGTTTTAGCGATTTCCGTTTGCGACGCAGAAGCAGCGACTCTTCCTGCTGCTCCGGCGCAGATGGTGGGAAATCCGAGCAGACGCTGCGCAGTGAAGAGGGACGTAACTCCGAGGTGAGCTGTGTGCGAAATCAGTTGTATTGTGCTCTCTATTCCCCCTATCCCCTACCCCTACTATTTCTGAAATTAATAAAACTTTTTAAAATTTAAAAAAAAAATTATTGCAATCGCACACTGTCTAGATGTTAAATAATGTGGGCGAGAGAATAGCTCCCTGGAGCACTGCACATATAAGTGGGTGCCGCATGGAGGTTTGCTCAGCCAGCCTCATCCTTTGTCCCCGCCCCCGGAGAAAGGAGGAAAACCAGGAATCTGCTCATTCCTATGCGCAATGTCCCACCGACACTTCCCAAATCCAGCGGCAAGGAGTTCCGTGACTCCACGTTTTGCGAGGCATCCGTTTCCATACCGACTGTGAGGCGGATCTCCTCCTGCTGATTGGCCAAGCCGTCGTAGTAATACAGGTCAAAGCGCCGCTCTGTTTTCCAGTCCCCGAGTAAATCCTTCCGCGTGCTGAAAAGGATGCTGAAGTGACTCTCACTGCACACCAGCCAAATGGGAAATTTGGGGGTCTTCAAATAACAGCCGACCTGGGCAAGAAAGAAAAACGTTTGGTTTTTTTAAGAGGGACAAAAACCATCTGCTTTCTTAATTGTGCTAACAACTTGAAAATGTCAAGACAGTGTGCAATTGCAATAAAAAAGGCCAACGCCATGCTGGGAATTATTACGAAGGGAATTGAAAACAAACCAGCCAGTATCATAATGCCCCTGTATAAATCGATGGTGCGGTCTCATTTGGAATACTGTGTGCAATTCTGGTCACCGCACCTCAAAAAGGATATTATAGCATTGGAAAAAGTGCAGAAAAGGGCAACTAGAATGATTAAAGGGTTGGAACACTTTCCCTATGAAGAAAGGTTGAAATGCTTGGGGGTTTTTAGCTTGGAGAAATGTCGACTGTGGGGTGACATGAGAGAGGTTAACAAGATTCTGCATGGGATGGAGAAAGTAGAGAAAGAAGTCCTTTTCTCCCTTTCTCACGATACAAGAACTCGTGGGCATTCAATAAAATCGCTGAGCAGTAGGGTTAGAACAGATAAAAGGAACTACTTCTTCACCGAAAGGGTGATTAATATGTGGAATTCACTGCTACAAGCATAGCCAGTTTTAAGAGGGGGTTGGATCACAAACCGGAATCAGAAGTCAATGTCCAAAAGCCAAAAGGTCAGGGTGCCAAGGAAATTGAGCAGGTCAGGATCAGGGATCAGGAAGGAGCGTGGATGCAAGCCAGAGAATAGACTTGTTGCTTCCACAAGGTTACCAGGTCCTGGGTGGGAGCTATATGGGAGTCTCAATCAGCCTGCTCCCTGGGTGGCAGTGACTCTGCTAGAACTCAGGGCACTCTGCTAGAACTCCGGGCTCATCGGCGTGCCTCATATCTTCGCGCTGAAAGTTCTTTCCGGAGCCTGCTTCGAACTCTTGAGATGGGAGGAGGAGAGCTTGGAGGAGATTGATCTTCAACAGCTGACACTGGTGCTTGGAGAGTGATTGATGGGCCAGCTGTTGTTTGTTCAGCTGAGGAACTGGCTGGCAACTCTTCCAGGTCTGTTAACCCTTCCAGCTCCTCCTCGCCAGGGCTCATGACACATGGGCAAATTAAAGTCCTAGTGCTCCAGACGATGCCTTGTGCGAAAATTCTTGCAGTCCTCTTTGGATTATTTCAGCAGATTCCAAGAAGCGTATTGGAATGCTTCACAAATTTAAATCAAGGATCTTTTTAGCGGTGGGTTTAACCAAAGCCTCAATGAATTCTTGGTTGAGGCTCAGCAAGCCAGTGAGATGGATTAGGCTGAGTGTGTGTGTTTGTGTCCTTTGTAACGTTTATATCTCCCTGAAAGGAAAGGTCCCCTGTGAGAGCAACAGTCGTTTCCGACTCTGGGGTGACGTTGCTTTCACAACATTTTCATGGCAGACTTTTACGGGGTGGTTTGCCCCGTGGCGCAGAGTGGTAAAGCTGCAGTATTGCAGTCGGAACCCTCTGCTCACGACCTGAGTTCAATTCCAGCGGACGCTGGTTCAGGTAGCTGGTTCAAGGTTGACTCAGCCTTCCATCCTTCCGAGGTCGATCAAATGAGTCCCCAGCTTGCTGGGGGGAAAGTGTAATGACCGGGGAAGGCAATGGCAAACCACCCCGTCAAAAGGTCTGCCGTGAAAACGTCGTGAAAAAAACATCACCCCAGAGTCAGAAACGACTGGTACTTGCACAGGGGACCTTTCCTTTTTCCTTGCCATTGCCTTCCCCAGTCATCTACGCTTTCCCCTCAGCAAGCTGGGTCCTCATTTAACCGACCTTGGAAGAATGGAAGGCTGAGTCAACCTCGAGCCGGCTACGTGAAAACCCAGCTTCCGCCGGGGATCGAACTCAGTTCGTGAGCAGAGCTTAGGACTGCAGTGCTGCAGCTTTAACACTCTGCGCCACGGGGCTCTTCCATATCTCCCTGACCTGGCATTAAATTTTATGACACACGCGGCCCAGCCTCACAAGGTGAAGATCCGGCCCTCACAGCAAATGAGTTTGACACCCCTGCCATAGGGTTTCCAGCTCTGGATTGGGAAATACTTGGGAGGGTTTTTTGGACCTTGCGGGGGGGGGTGGACCTTGGAGAGGACAGGGTTTGGGGAAGGGAGGGACTTCAGTAGGGTCCAATGCCACAAAGTCCGCCTTCCAAAGTGGCCATTTTCTCCATGGGAACTTATCTTGGCCATCTGGAGGTCAATTCTAATCGCGGGAGATCTCCAGGTGACAACTGGAGGTTGGCAACCCTAGTGCAGTCTCCTTTCCTGTCCATGCCAGAAACATTATAGGAATAAAAATGCCCCTCCCCCGTGGTTAGGGTTGCCAAGTCCTATTCAAGAAACATCTGGGGACTTTGGGGACGGAGCCAGGAGACATTGGGGGGCGGAGCCAGGAGCAAGGGTGTGACAAGCATCATTGAACTCCAAAGTTCTGGCTATCGCATCTAAAGGGACCGCACACCTTTTTGAATGCCTTCCTTCCATAGGAAATAATGAAGGCGAGGTGCACCTTCTTTGGGGGCTCATAGAATTGGACCCCCTGGTCCAATCCTTTTGAAACTTGGAGAATATTTTGGGGAGAGGCACTGGATGCTATACTGAAAATTTGGCGTTTCTACCTCAAACGACAGCTCCCCCAGAGCCCCAGATACCCACGGATCAATTCTCCATTATTTCCTGTGGGAATAAGTCTCCATAGGGAACAATAGAGTTCCCAGCAGACATTTCCCTTCCCTCCCCCCCGCTTTCTGATAACCCTGAACGGGGGAAAGGGCTTCCAAACCAGGGGATCCCCTGCCCTCACCTGGGGATTGGCAACCCTACCCTTGGTCCTTGCATTTTAGTGATTAGATAACGACCCTCTTCTGCCTCTATTTACTATTTTTAAAGTCCATTGTTCCACACAATGGTCGGGTTTGTTGACTTGACAAAATTCTTGAGCTGAGAACAGAGACCGAAAGTTATAAATATGCCAACGTCCACGACGACAACAAATCCAAAACCGAGTGGAGTCCAACGGGAATGATGACAGTACCAAAAGGTTAGCGTATATTTATATTTATTTACGTATTTGGTTCATTTCCCAAACGGGCTCAGGGCGGCTCACATACAGATAAAATCAAACAGATGCAGCAGAATAAAACCAAGAAATCAATTAAAAAATCAATAAATACAGTTAAAACAATGACTTAGCCCAATGCAGTGTGACATAGGCGGCGGGCTCATAATACAGGTTAGGCTAGAGTTAGCGGCCCAGATACCAAAGTTCCAGCCGCTGTGGGGGAGGATAGCCGATGGTATAGGCAATAGGGCAGGGGGCGTCCGCCCACCTCAGCCGAACGCCTGGCGGCTCCGTCTTACAGGTCCTCTGGAAAGGTAGAAGAAGATATTGGATTTATATCCCGCCCTCCACTCCGAAGAGTCTCAGAGCGGTTCACAATCTCCTTTCCCTTCCTCCCCCACAGCAGACACCCTGTGAGGTAAATGAAGATATTGGATTTATATCCCGCCCTCCACTCCGAAGAGTCTCAGAGTGGCTCACAATCTCCTTTACCTTCCCCACCCCCCACAACAGACATCCTGTGAGGTAGATGAAGATACTGGATTTATATCCCGCCCTCCACTCCGAAGAGTCTCAGAGCGACTCACAATCTCCTTTACCCCCCCCCCCCACAACAGACACCCTGTGAGGTAGATGAAGATATTGGATTTATATCCCGCCCTCCACTCCGAAGAGTCTCAGAGCGACTCACAATCTCCTTTACCTCCCCCCCCCACCACAACAGACACCCTGTGAGGTAGATGAAGATATTGGATTTATATCCCGCCCTCCACTCCGAAGAGTGTCAGAGTGGCTCACAATCTCCTTTACCTTCCCCACCCCCCACAACAGACACCCTGTGAGGTAGATGAAGATATTGGATTTATATCCCGCCCTCCACTCCGAAGAGTCTCAGAGCGACTCACAATCTCCTTTACCTCCCCCCCCCCCACAACAGACACCCTGTGAGGTAGATGAAGATATTGGATTTATATCCCGCCCTCCACTCCGAAGAGTCTCAGAGTGGCTCACAATCTCCTTTACCTTCCCCACCCCCCACAACAGACACCCTGTGAGGTAGATGAAGATATTGGATTTATATCCCGCCCTCCACTCCGAAGAGTCTCAGAGCAGCTCACAATCTCCTTTACCTCCCCCCCCCCCACACAACAGACACCATGTGAGGTAGATGAAGATATTGGATTTATATCCCGCCCTCCACTCCGAAGAGTCTCAGAGCGACTCACAATCTCCTTTACCTCCCCCCCCCCACAACAGACACCCTGTGAGGTAGATGAAGATATTGGATTTATATCCCGCCCTCCACTCCGAAGAGTCTCAGAGTGGCTCACAATCTCCTTTACCTTCCCCACCCCCCACAACAGACACCCTGTGAGGTAGATGAAGATATTGGATTTATATCCCGCCCTCCACTCCGAAGAGTCTCAGAGCAGCTCACAATCTCCTTTCCCTTCCTCCCCCCACAACAGACACCCTGTGAAGTGGGTGGGGCTGAGAGGGCTCTCACAGCAGCTGCTTTTTCAAGGACAACCTCTGCCACAGCTATGGCTGACCCAAGGCCATTCCAGCAGGTGCAAGTGGGGAATCCAACCCGGTTCTCCCAGATAAGAGTCCGCACACTTAACCGGTAGGGTAACAGATCTGGTAGGGTCCATATCTCCACCGGGAGCTGATTCCACCAGGATGGGGCCAGTGCTGAAAAAGCCCTGGCCTGATCGAGACAAGACGTTCCTTGGGCCAGGGATAACCAGAAGATGTTGATGGGCAGATCGTAGCTGCCTTCGGGGCTCATGCAGGGAGAGGCGGTCCCTCAGGTATGCCGGTCCCACGCCACGTAAGGCTTTGAATGTCAATACTAGAACCCTGAAGTGGATCCGGTACTCAACTGGTAACCAGAGCGACGTATGCATCATTGGTCGATGGCTTGCCCGTACGGGCATTCCAGCCAGAAGCCTTGCACTCGTTGGAGTTTCCGGATCAGTCTCAGGGGCAAGCCTGCGTAGAGCGAGTTACAGTAGTCCAACTTGGAAGTGACCGTTGCACGGATCACTGTAGCTGGGTCACCAGCTGTTTGGCCTGCCGAAGATGATGAAAGGCAGATCGTGCGACTGCTGTGACCTGGGTCTCCACGGAAAGGAGGCCTCCAGTATCACCCCGGACTCTTCACCTGCTGAGCTGGCACCAAAGGGGCACCATCTAGGGCGGGAAGTCGAATGCCCGATCCTAATCCCTTCCGACCCAGGTACAGGACCTCCGTCTTAGTTGGAAAGAGCTTCGGTCGGCTTAACTGCAGCCACAGCTTCTAAGGCCCCGGTCAGGTGGTCTGGGGAGGTGTCCGGCTGGCCATCCATCAGCAGAGAGAGCTGGGTGTCATCTGCATCTTGGTGACAACCCAACCCTAAACCTCGGACAATCTGGGCAAGGGGGCGCATAGAGATGTTAAACATCATTTGGTGAGAGAACAGCTAACCTGCGGCATACCACATTCAAGTGGGTGTCGCAGAGAGGTCTGCTCACCAATTGCCACCCTTTGTCCCCGAACACGGAGCATATATATAAAGGAAAAGTCAGTTTCCTGTGCAAGCATGAGAGTTTCCGACTCAGGGGTGACGTCGTGTCACAACGTTTTCACAGCAGACTTTTTACAGGGTGGTTTGCCGTTGCCTTCCCCAGTCATCTGCGCTTTCCCCCCAGCAAGCTGGATACTCATTTGACCGACCTCGGAAGGATGGAAGGCTGAGTCAACCTTGAGTTGGCTACCTGAACCCAGCTTCCACTGGGATCAAACTCAGATGGTGAGCAGAGAGCTTGGACTGCTGTACTGCAGCTTTACCACTCTGCGCCACGGAGCTCTTGGTTAGCATATACACAGGGTAGCATTTTGGAGATCATCCCCACCCCTCAAACGCAAATAAAAATGATGAAAACCAAATGTGAAATACGTATCAAAAGCACCTTAAGGATAATAAAAACGTAAGGGGTCACTCAGGGAATGCCAGGTGAAATGAAGTCTTCAGATGCCAGTGGAAGTCAACAATGGAAGGGGTCTGATGAATATTCCCAGGGAAGGAACCCTAATTTGGTGCCATGACCAAGAAGGATATCTTTTGGGGTTGTTTCGGTGCCACGACCGAGAAGGCCCCTCTCCTGGATTCTTCCGGTGCCATGATGTGAAGAAGAGGAAGAGGAGAGTTGGATTTATACCCTGCCCTTCCACATGTGTCTCAGAGCAGTTTATAATCTCCTTCCCTTCCTCTCCCCACAACAGACACCCTGTGAGGTAGATGAAGATATTGGATTTATATCCCGCCCTCCACTCTGAAGAGTCTCAGAGCAGCTCACAATCTCCTTTCCCTTCCTCCCCCACAACAGACACCCTGTGAGGTAGATGAAGATATTGGATTTATATCCCGCCCTCCACTCCGAAGAGTCTCAGAGCAGCTCACAATCTCCTTTACCTTCCTCCCTTCCCCACAACAGACACCCTGTGAGGTAGATGAAGATATTGGATTTATATCCCGCCCTCCACTCCGAAGAGTCTCAGAGCGGCTCAGAATCTACTTTCCCTTCCTCCCCACCCCCACCCCCCCACAACAGACACCCTGTGAGGTAGATGAAGATATTGGATTTATATCCCGCCCTCCACTCCGATGAGTCTCAGAGCGGCTCACAATCTCCTTTCTCTTCCTCCCCCACAACAGACACCCTGTGAGGTAGATGAAGATATTGGATTTATATCCCACCCTCCACTCCGATGAGTCTCAGAGCGGCTCACAATCTCCTCTACCTCCCCCCCCCCCACAACAGACACCCTGTGAGGTATATGAAGATATTGGATTTATATCCCGCCCTCCACTCCAAAGAGTCTCAGAGCAGTTTATAATCTCCTTCCCTTCCTCTCCCCACAACAGACACACTGTGAGGTAGATGGGGCTGAGAGAACTCTAAGAGAATTGTGACTGCCCAAGGTCACCCAGCTGGCTTCACGTGGCGGGAGTGGGGAATCAAACCTGGCTCTCCAGATCAGAGCCTGCTGCTCTTGAGCACTACACCAAACTAGCTTTCTAGAAGGCCCTCTCTCGGTTTGCCACCCATCTATTCCCAGAGCAGGGGGAGAGTCCAGAGAGAAGCTGATGAGTTCCGTAAATTGATCCAACACCGTAAGACTGGTGCTCAACATGGATGGAGTTTGGTGACTTTGGAAGAGTGATAAGACAGCATGCCATTTGTCAGCCGGCATGATGTAGCGCAAGGGTGGCCAAACTGTGACTCGTACTTCACACATATTGTGTGGCTCTTGAAGCCCCCAAAGCCCTGTCAGCCAGCGTGGAGAAGGCATTTGTCTCTTTAAAATCACTTGTCGAAGCCAAGTCAGTTGATGGCTCGGAGAATGCATTTGAAGTTAAAGTTGCTTTCTTTCTACCTCTCCCTTCCCATCTATTTTCCTCCCTTCCTTGTTCTGTGGCTCTCAGACATCTGACATTCATGCCTTGTGGCTCTCAAGCATCTAACATTTATTCTACATGGCCACACCCCTGATGTAGTGGTTAAAGTGCGGGACTGGGATCGGGGAGACTCAGGTTCGAATCTTCGCTCTGCTGTGGAAGCCCGCTGGGTAAACCTTGGGCCAGTTGCAGTCTCAGCCTCAACCACCTCACAGGGTTGTTGTGAGGATAAAATGGGGGAGAGGAGATAAGGGGGTTGGGTCCCCATTGAGGAGAAGGACAGGGTATAAAGTAAATAAAGTAACGGAAGAAATTAAAGCAAAAAGCCTGTTTAAAAACAGTAGTAGAAACCAGGCAATTTTAAGGGCTTTTTTTTGTAGCAAGAACTGCTTTGCATATTAGGCCACACACCCCTGATGTAGCCAATCCTCCTGGCGCTTACAGGGCTTTTTTTGTAGCAGGAACTCCTTTGCATATGAGGCCACGCCCCCGGAGGTAGCCAATCCTCCAAGAGCTTACAGAACTCTTCTTACAGGGCCTACTATAAGCTCCATGAGGATTGGCTACATTAGGGGAGCAGGGCCTAATATGCAAAGGAGTTTCTGCTACAAGAAAATGCCCCGTCTTTAAGAAATATCTTCTGACAAAATCCACAGCAGTCCACTGCTGGGAAAGATGGCTGAGGCAGCAGAGCTGAAACCTTTCGTGCTTCTGATTTCCTCTTCAAAATCCGTTTTGTGCGAGGGGTGGGTTTTCATTTGCTGGAAATGTCAAACCCCCTGTCCGCCACAGCAGCCTCATTCCCTGCTCCCTGGGGTAGCTTTATGTCCATTTGACTTCACCGGGTCCATCCGTGGCCAGTAAATTTAATCCCTTGCAGCGATATTTTCGGGCATCCTCCCAACCCTAGGGAGCGTGGAAAGTTTCTTTACATCCATTTTGTCCCTCGTTTTGGGGCCCGAGAGGCTTCCAGCTTCCCTCAGCTGCTCAAAAGGTGGCGGGGAGCCACGAGACACCTTGTCTGATCTTGCGCTTAATGAGAAAGTGTGAACCCAAGCCATGCCGTTAACATGATTTGCTAGGTAAAAGGAAAAGTCTGGGGAGGGGGGGAGGAACCCAAGAGGTCAAAAGGAATGGCTCACTGGCAGATCTGGCCGGTACTGAGATCTTAATTGAAATAACAGCATACTTTTCCTGCATCAACAAAGCACCTGAGATTATTATCACAGTCTTGAAAATAATAACGATAATAATAATAGTGCTTCAGATGTCTCCTGTTGGACTTGGGTAACTGCGTGGGGGCTTTAATGATGGTTGCCAGGGCTTTTTCTTTTGTAGCAGGAACTCCTTTGCATATTAGGCCACACACCCCCTGATGTAGCCAATCCTCCAAGAGCTTACAGTAGGCCCTGTACGAAGAGCCCTGAAAGCTCTCAGAGGATTGGTTACACCAGGGTGTGTGTGGCCTAACATGCAAAGGAGTTCCTGCTACAAAAAAAAGCACTGATGGTTGCCAAACTCCAGGTGATAGCTGGAGATCTCCTGGGATTACAACTGATTTTCAGGAGACAGAGCTCGGTTCTCCTGGAGGAAGATGGCTGCTTTGGAAGGTGGGCTCTGGGGCGTTATACCCCATTGAAGGAGCCCTCTTCCCAAAGACCCACCCTCCACTCCCAAATCTCTAGGTATCTCCTAAGCTGGAGGCGGGCAGCCCCAGCTTTAATGCTTGCAAAGTCACACACATTTTGCCAGTTAAAGCTGGCCTGCAATGAAACAAGGGACCCCGCCCCTCCCCAACCACACATGTTGGGCCAGTCTCAATTGGTAAGACTCCATGGCGATGAAAGTCCTAATCCTCCTTCATCAAGCCACATGGCATGGCCGCAGTCTGGATCAGGAGACCACAAAACATTGATGAGACTTTTTAAAAAATGCTGTGGATATTACAGCAAAGAAGAAGAGGAGGGGGAGTAAGAAAAAGAGGAGGAGGAAGACGGGGAGGAGGAAGGGGGAGGAAGAAGAGGGGGGGAGGAGTAAGAAAAAGAGGAGGAGGAGTAAGAAAAAGAGGAGGAGGAAGAGGGGGGAGGAGGAGGAAGGAGGAGGATGAGGGGGGAGGAGGAGGAATAGGAAGAGGGGGAGGAAGACGATGGGGAGGAGGAGAAAGAAGAAGAGGAGGAGGAAGAAGAGGGGGAGGGGGAGGAATAGGAAGAGGGGGAGGAAGAAGAAGAAGAAGAGGAGGAGGAAGAAGAGGGGGGAGGAGGAAGGAGGAGGAGGCATAAGAAAAAGAGGAGGAAGAAGAGGGGGGAGAAGGAGGAGGAAAAGGAAGAGGAGGAAGAAGAAGAAAAGAAGAAGAGGGGGGAGGAGGAGGAATAGAGAAGGAGAAGGAGGAAGAAGAAGAGGGGGAGGAGGAGCAGAAGAAAGAAGAAGAGGGGGAGGACGAAGAGGAGAGGAGGAAGAAGAAAAGAAGAAGAGGAGGAAGAAGAGGGGGGAGAGGAAAAAGAGGAGGTGGAGAAGAGGAGGAGGAGGAGATGCTTGCTGGTCTCTTGCTCCTTTCAAACTACCTGATTATTCACCAGCCAGTCTCCAGCAGAGAAACACTACACCATTTAGGGTGGCCATAATGTCTGAAGGCCAGCCAGGGACACCTTTGGGGGGGGGAAGGTAGGGGGTGTGCGTGCACGGAGCGCGTGCGCCGCCAGAAACAGGAAGTGATGTCACTTCCAGTGACGTCATGCCACCGCCGGAAACAGGAAGTGACATCACTTCCTGTGACATCATTTCCCCCAGCGCCACCTGCCGGAAACAGGAAGCGACGTCATGCCACCGCCGGAAACAGGAAGTGACATCACTTCCTGTGACATCATCCCCCCCCCCCGCGCCGCCTGCCGGAAACAGGAAGTGACATCACTTCCAGTGACATCATTTCCCCCGCGCCACCTGCCGGAAGCAGGAAGTGACATCACTTCCTGTGACATCATTTCCCCCAAATGACATCATTTCCCCCAAATGCCACTGCCGGAAACAGGAAATGACTTCACAGCACTTCCTGTGACGTCCCCAAAAATCCCCCAAATATCACCGCCGGAAACACCAAGATTATTTATAGAGAGGGGAAGGGGGAAATAAAGTTAAATAAAACTCTTTTTTTACTTTTTTCAAAGTGAGAAGACTAGAGAGAACGGGTTCCACGCTGAGAAGCCAGTCAGATTCCAGTGAGATTCCAGTGAGACTGTGCTGCATAATGCAGCCTATTTATTTTGTCCTGTTGGCTCTGTTGGCTCTATCTGCGCCACCTTCATCACTTTCGGGGTGTGGATCCCCCAGTGGGGTGGTCTCCCGACTCCCTCCACCGGCTGTTTCTGATAGCCCTGCGCCCCCTCTTTCATTTGATATGTGTCCCGTGCGGATGCCACCCTCCTGCCGGGAGATGCCGCAAAATGAGCCCCCTTGAGGTTTATGGCGGCAGGGCTCGGGGGAAGCGAGCTAGACTGCTGTTCTTTTGAGGGGTTATAGAGTGTTTCGAGCCCGTCCCTGTGGCATCGGTCCCATCGTTGTGGGACCCAGGGGGCCGGCGCAGCGGCACGCCGAAGCAGCCTGTCACTAATAACACAGGTCGAGATGCAGGACAGGAACCCGGAAGTGACCGACAGGCACGGGACACATATCAAATGAAAGAGGGGGCGCAGGGCTATCAGAAACAGCCGGCGGAGGGAGTCGGGAGACCACCCCACTGGGGGATCCACACCCCGAAAGTGATGAAGGTGGTGCAGATAGAGCCAACAGAGCAAACAGGACAAAATAAATAGGCTGCATTATGCAGCACAGTTGAGAAAGTGCCTTATCCCATATACTGATGAAGTAAATACAGGATCTGAGAACAAAATTGCACCAGAAGACACAAACACAAAGCTCCCTTACACTGAATCAGTGCTTGGGTCCACGAAAGTCAGTATTGTCTAGTCCAGTCACAAACACAAAGCTCCCTTACACTGAATCAGTGCTTGGGTCCACGAAAGTCAGTATTGTCTAGTCCAGTCACAAAAACAAAGCTCCCTTACACTGAATCAGTGCTTGGGTCCACAAAAGTCAGTATTGTCTAGTCCAGTCACAAACACAAAGCTCCCTTTCACTGAATCAGTGCTTGGGTCCACGAAAGTCGGTATTGTCTAGTCCAGTCACAAACACAAAGCTCCCTTACACTGAATCAGTGCTTGGGTCCACCAAAGTCAGTATTGTCTACTCCAGGGGTGGCCAGAGGGAGGGAGGGAGGGAAGGAAGGAAGGAAGGAAGGAAGGAAGGAGGGAAGGAAGAAAGGAAGGAGGGAAGGAAGGAAGGGAGGGAGGAGGGCGGGAGGGAAAGAGGGAAGGAAGGGAGGGAAGGAAGGGAAGGAAGGAGGGAAGGAAGAAAGGAAGGAGGGAGGGAGGAAGGAGGGAGGGAAGGGAGGAGGGAGGGAGGGAAGGAGGGAAGGAAGAAAGGAAGGAGGGAGGGAAGGAAGGAGGGAAGGAAGAAAGGGAGGAGGGAGGAAGTGAAGGAGGGAAGGAAGAAAGGAAGGAAGGGAGGAGGGAGGGAGGGAAGGAAGGGAGGAGGGAGGGAAGGAAGGAAGGAAGGAGGGAAGGAAGAAAGGAAGGAAGGAGGGAGGGAAGGAAGAAAGGAAGGAGGGAAGGAAGGAAGGGAGGGAGGAGGGCGGGAGGGAAAGAGGGAAGGAAGGAAGGAAGGAAGGAGGGAAAGAGGGAGGAAGGAAGAAAGGAAGGAGGGAGGGAGGAAGGAGGGAGGGAAGGAAGGAAGGAAGGAAGGAGGGAGGGAAGGAGGGAGGAAGGAGGGAAGGGAGGGAGGGAGGGAAGGAGGGAGGGAGGGAAGGAAGGAGGGAGGAGGGAAGAAAGGAAGGGAGGAAGGAAGGAAGGAAGGAAGGAAGGCCGCCCCCTCCCGCCAGCCGCCCCCCCCCCGCTTTCGGCCCCCTCCCTCCCTGCTTACCTTCATCCCGGCGGCTGGTGCTGTGGCGGCTGTGGAGGCCGGGGAGGAAAGGAATGAATGAAGGAAGGAAGGCCGCCCCCTCCCGCCAGCCGCCCCCCCGCTTTCGGCCCCCTCCCTCCCTGCTTACCTTCATCCTGGCGGCTGGGGCTGGCGGCGGCTGTGGAGGCCGGGGAGGGCCTCCGCTGGTCTCTGGAGGGCCTCCAGGGACCAGCGCGGGCCTCTCCGCGGCCTCCGCTGGTCAGCGCTGGTCGCTGGAGGCCCTCCAGAGTCTCTGGAGGGCCTCCAGGGACCAGCGCCGGCCTCTCTGCGGCCTCTGCTGGTCGGCGCTGGTCGCTGGAGACCCTCCAGAGTCTCTGGAGGGCCTCCAGGGACCAGCGCGGGCCTCTCCGCGGCCTCCGCTGGTCGGCGCTGGTTGCTGGAGGCCCTCCAGAGTCTCTGGAGGGCCTCCAGCGACCAGCGCCGGCCTCTCCGCCGCCTCCCCAGCCTCCGCCACCGCCGCCGGGCCCGCGCGCGGGCGGGGGAGGCGGCGAGTGAGGAAGGGAGCGTCCCTCACTCGCCGCCTTCCCCGCCGGCGCGCGCGGCCCACCGCCTCCGGGGCTGGCTAAACTGGGACCTCTAATGGTCCCGGTATAGCCAGCCCGGGAGGCGGGAATAGGGGGCCAGAACCGGGACATTCCCGGGTGCCCGGGACGGTCTGGCCACCCTAACACCATTCATAAACCCAAAGGCACAGAAAATAATGAAATGAAAGAGAAACCCTCTTCGAAAGGCCCAAAGGAACATTTCCATCTCTCCCTGTTCACCAGAGATGACTTCTGGAATTCCCTCCATCTCTCTTGTTTTTCTGTGCTCGGTTACCACTTAGACAGCCGCAAAAGTACTTTTGCGGCTCACTTAGTACATTCGACGAAAGGCCTGGGGTGGTGGGAGAGCGAGAGAAGAATCGTTCCAAAGGTTTGGATTCGGTTCTGTTCCCCGGTCGAGCAACTGGAACGCAGAGGATTTCTCTGCATCTACCGCTGAGAGGAGACGGACGGTTGCCTTTTGTTCCTAGGCCAAGCCTCAACTCTGCAAGGAGCAAACCCAGAGGGATTATATTTCCCTTTGACACGCCTAGGCCCTGGGGGCCGTGTACTGTGGTGTATCTGGAGACTTGAGAACTCTTCTGTTCAGTGGTGGGCAGATGGTCTCAATCAAAGAAGCCGGCCACTTTGCTTTGCACAGCTGAGTCGCAGTCTGCAAGCGATTAAGGGCCGCCGCTTTTTGGAGACATCCCATTCCCAGTCAGGCCCCTTAGAAACACATTTATTTGCACTTCAGGCTATGCCTTTATAGCTGGCGATAAGCTGCTGAGCAGACCCGGCAGCGTGTTGGCAAGGCTGTATCAGACTGCCACCCGTGTTCGATGCTGGGCCAAATTCAAAGGGTTGCCAACCTCCAGGTGGGTATATACGAGACAACCAAGGTTTGTTGTTGAAGTTCAGTCGCACGGCCGAGTCCGACTCTTTGAGACCCCAAGGACAATGTCACACCAGGCCCTCCTGTCTTCCACCATCCTCCGAAGTCTGCTCAAATTCATGTTTGTTACATCAGTAACGCTGTCCAGCCATCTCCTCTTTTGCCGTCCCCTTCTTCTTTGGCCTTCTGTCTTTCCCGGCATCAGGGTCTTCTCCATGGAGTGCTCCCTTCTCATTGGGTGGCCAAAGGATTTGAGCTTCAGCTTCAGCATCTGACTTTCCAGGGAACAGTCTGGGTTGATATCCCTTAGGACTGACCGATTGGATCTTCTTGCAGTCCAAGGGACTCTCAAGAGTCTTCTTCAGCACCACAGCACAAATTCATGTTAGTCACATCAGTAACGCTGTCCAGCCGTCTCATCTTCTGCCGTCCCCTTCTTCTTTTGCCTTCTGTCTTTCCCAGCACCAGGATCTTCTCCAGTGAGTGCTCCCTTCTCACTGGGTGGCCAAAGGATTTGAGCTTCAGCTTTTGACTTTCCAGGGAACAGTGCAAATTCATGTTAGTCACATCAGTAACGCTGTCCAGCCATCTCCTCTTTTGCCATCCCCTTCTCCTTTGGCCTTCTGTCTTTCCCAGCATCAGGCGTCTTCTCCAGGGAGTGCTCCCTTCTCATTGGGTGGCCAAAGGGTTTGAGCTTCAGCAACCAAAGTTACAGTGACCAAATTACTAAAGTGTAATGCATCGATTGCAATAATACACAGTAACGAAAACAGAGGGCGCGACACCCAATAGAAATTCCGGTAAGGAGTCCCGACATGCAGGAAGTCGATTGGGAAGTTCCCGTTCCGATCACTCTTCCAGCATGGGGTGCTCC
Organism: Heteronotia binoei; assembly: GCF_032191835.1. NCBI lineage: Eukaryota > Metazoa > Chordata > Lepidosauria > Squamata > Gekkonidae > Heteronotia > Heteronotia binoei. The sequence continues at coordinate 10,535,109 of NC_083232.1, forward strand.
ATTGAGAACACGGTTACAAAGAAGACACTGATGTTCAGAACTAGAGTTTGTAGAATCTTTCGGGCTCAAGTGCCGTGTTCTACTGGAGAAAGTTTTCCTTCCAGACGTTTCGTTCTCAGCTGCGGAGAACATCCTCAGTGGCGTTGCAGCCGGAGCAGGCGCTCTGACCTTCTTGGCTGCTGTGCATTGAGTGGGGCCAGGGCTGCTGGAGAGCTGCTATTTCTAGGCTGGAGGGGGTGTGGTGAAAGGGCAATAGGTTTGTGGATGTGCCCATTGTTTGGTGGGGCTTCCTGGAAGGGTAGTGATAAGGAAACTGGCTGTTGAATGTGACCATTGTTCTGTGTTAATTGCTGGGAAGGTTGGAAGGTTTACAAACACCAGCACAATTTTAACAGAAAGGAAGAAGGCATTTTCATCCACCAATCTTGGTACCCAGCTCTGCAAAACACCCTACAGACTAAAAATTGCAGAAGGTCTCAGAACAACCAGCAAATTCCACAGAACAATCAGCACAGTCAACAACCATCTTCCTTATCTTCAAATCCCTTCCAACCTTCCCAGCAATTAACACAGAACAATGGTCACATTCAACAGCCAGTTTCCTTATCACTACCCTTCCAGGAAGGAATGGGCACAAACCAATTGCCCTTTCATCACACCCCCTCCAGCCTACAAACAGCAGCTCTCCAGCAGCCCTGGCCCCACTCAATGCACAGCAGCCAAGAAGGTCTGAGCGCCTGCTCCGGCTGCAACGCCACTGAGGATGTTCTCCGCAGCTGAGAACGAAACGTCTGGAAGGAAAACTTTCTCCAGTAGAACACGGCACTTGATCCCGAAAGATTCTACAAACCCTAATGATGTTACCAGCCGTGAAAACCTGAAATCTTTGATGTTCAGAACTATTTTACAGCACTACATCCAATGCATTCTGCAGGTGCCAAAGCATAGTGCGGGTTTGAAAATTGCACCGGAGACTGTTTGGGTCCTTCCCGTCAATTGGAAGTTTTTGGGCAGCTGCAGAACGCATCGGAAGTAGCGGCGTAAAAGAATTCTGAGCATCGATTTCATTTCTAACCGCGTTATCAAAGGAGCACCCTATGCTGGACGAGTGACCGAAACAGGAACTTCCGATTCCGAAAGGCCAACGCCATGCTGGGAATTATTAGGAAGGGAATTGAAAACAAATCAGCCAGTATCATAATGCCCCTGTATAAATCGAAGGTGCGGTCTCATTTGGAGTACTGTGTGCAGTTCTGGTCGCCGCTCCTCAAAAAGGATATTATAGCATTAGAGAAAGTCCAGAAAAGGGCAACTAGAATGATTAAAGGGCTGGAGCACTTTCCCTATGAAGAAAGGTTGAAACGCTTGGGGCTCTTTAGCTTGGAGAAACGTCGACTGCAGGGTGACATGATAGAGGTTTACAGGATAATGCATGGGATGGAGAAAGTAGAGAAAGAGGTACTTTTCTCCCTTTCTCACAATACAAGAACTCATGGGCATTCGATGAAATTGCTGAGCAGACAGGTTAAAACAAATAAAAGGAAGTCCTTCTTCACCCAAAGGGTGATTAACATGTGGAATTCACTGCAACAGGAGGTGGCGGCGGCTGCAAGCATAGCCACCTTCAAGAGGGGTTTAGATAAAAATATGGAGCAGAGGTCCATCAGTGGCTACTAGCCACAGTGTATGTGTGTGTATAGATAGATAGATAGATAGATAGATAGATAGATAGATAGATAGATAGATAGATAGATAGATAGATAGATGATAGATAGATAGATAGATAGATAGATAGATAGATAGATAGATAGATAGATAGATAGATAGATAGATAGATAGATAGATAGATAGATAGATAGATAGATAGATAGATAGAGATATAGATATAGATATATATGTATGTATAAAAAAAAAAATTGCCACTGTGTGACACAGAGTGTTGGACTGGATGGGCCACTGGCCTGATCCAACATGGCTGCTCTAATCTGTTCTAACCCAACTGCTCATTAATTTAATTGAATTCTCATATCGTACGAAAGGGAGGAGCGTATTTCTTTCTCTCCCTTCTCTATCCCATGCATAATTTTGTAAAGCTCTATCACAGGGGTGTCAAACCTGCAGTTCAGGGGCCGAATCAGGCCCCTGGAGGACTCCTATCGGCTCCCCGAGCAACTGGCTGTCGCCTGCTTCCTTCTCCCTCTCTCTTGCTTCCTTCTGTATAACAGCTTGCTTTGCAAGGCTTGCTCAATCGTACAGGAGCTACAGAGCAAAGCCTCTATTTTCTCCATCGGCTGAGGCTCCTCCCTTGGGGAGGAAGAGGGGATGGCAAAGCTTGTTTTTCCAGTTTCTCTCAATCACACAGCAGAGGTACTGAGCCAAGCCTCTCTTCCTTCCTTATTCCTCCTGGTCCCCTGGGGAAGGAAGAAAGGAAGGAAAGAGCCAGAGCTTCCTTTGCCCAGTTCTCTGGATCCCATGGGCGAGAGACAAAGAAAGCACCTTTAATACCAACAGGTGCTAATGTTTTAAGCAAGTTTTAAGGTATATAATTGTGTTTTTCTGTGTCCTTAATAAAGTTTATGTCTCTGCTACCTAATCTTGAATAGGTATACACATGGCGTGGCTCGACATGGCCCAGCCCAACAATGTCTCATTTGTATCAGATCCGGCCCTCATAACAAATGAATTCGACACCCCTGCTCTGTCATGTGACCCCCTCCGTTGTTATTTCTCCAGGCTAAAATACTGCAATCTCTTTAACCTTTCTTCACCCCCTTAAGTGTTTCAGTTGCCCTCGTCTGCACCGTTTCGGAGATTTTATTGCATACCTGGCAGACGTCGTAGTGCTCGAACAGGGACAGCAAGCCAACCTCGCTCCGGCCGGAAACGCCTTTTAAAACCGTGGTGTTGCCATTTCCGGAGTCCAGCTCGATGACATCGTTGAAAACGTTGGACGCGGCTTTGCCTGTCAGCAGCAGGTTCACCAGCTCCTGGATTCAAGAAGAGAGAAAGGCTTCAGAGCAGAAGGATATAAGAAAAGCCATACTGGATCAGGCCACTGGCCCGTCCACTTCAGCATTCTGTGTCACACAGTGGACAAATCCCAGGTGCCATCAGGGGGGGCAGAACTCCAGAAACCCTCCCACAGTTGCTTCCTAAGCATCAAGAAGAAAAAGAAGAAGATATTGTATTTATATCCCGCCCTCCACTCCGAAGAGTCTCAGAGCAGCTCACAATCTCCTTTACCTTCCCCCCCCCCCACAACAGACACCCTGTGAGGTAGATGAAGATATTGGATTTAGATCCCGCCCTCCATTCCGAAGAGTCTCAGAGCGGCTCACAATCTCCTTTACCTTCCTCCCCCACAACAGACACCCTGTGAGGTAGAAGATGATATTGGATTTATATCCTGCTCTTCACTCAGAAGAGTCTCAGTGCGGCTCACAATCTCCTTTACCTTCCCCCCCACACACAACAGACACCCTGTGACGTAGAAGAAGACATTGGATTTATATCCCGCCCTCCACTCTGAAGAGTCTCAGAGTGGCTCACAATCTCCTTTACCTTCCCCCCTCCACAACAGACACCCTGTGAGGTAGATGAAGGTATTGGATTTATATCCCGCCCTCCACTCCGAAGAGTCTCAGAGTGGCTCACAATCTCCTTTACCTTCCCCTGCCCCCACAACAGACACCTTGAGGTAGATGAAGATATTGGATTTATATCCTGCTCTTCACTCAGAAGAGTCTCAGTGCGGCTCACAATCTCCTTCACCTTTCCCCCCTACAACAGACACCCTGTGAGATAGATGAAGATATTGGATTTATATCCCAGCCTCCACTCCAAAGAGTCTCAGAGCGGCTCACGATCTCCTTTACCTTCCCCCCCCCCCCACCCCCACAACAGACACCCTGTGAGGTAGATGAAGATATTGGATTTATATCCTGCCCTTCACTCCGAAGAGTCTCAGAGTGGCTCACAATCTCCTTTATCTTCCTCCCCCACAACAGACACCCTGTGAGGTGGGTGTGGCTGAGAGGGCTCTCACAGCAGCTGCCCTTTCAAGGACAACCTCTGCCAGAGCTATGGTTGACCCAAGGCCATGCTAGCAGGTGCAAGTGGAGGAGTGGGGAATCAAATCTGGTTCTTCCAGATAAGAGTCTGCAAACTTAACCACTACACCAAACAGAGCATTACTGCTCCAGAAAGAGCATTCCTTCTATTTTGTTTTTCAGTCGCACAGTTGAGTCCGACTCTTTGCGACTCCATGGACCAATTCACGCCAGGCCCTCCTGTCTACCACCATCCTCCGAAGTCTGCTCAAATTCGTGTTTGTTACATCAGTAACACTGTCCAGCCATCTCATCTTTTGCCATCCTCTTCTTCTTTTGCCTCCTGTCTTTCCCAGCATCAGGATCTTCTCCAGGGAGTGCTCCCTTCTCATTGGGTGGCCAAAGTATTTCAGCTTCAGCTTCAGCATCTGACCTTCCAGGGAACAGTCTGGGTTGATTTCCCTTCGGACTGACTGATTGGATCTTATTGCAGTCCAAGGGACTCTCAAGAGTCTTCTCCAGCACCACATCTGAAAAGCATCTATTCTTCTGCGCTCGGCCTTCCTTATGGTCCAACTCTCACAACCATACTTTACTACTGGTAATACCATCGCTTTGACTATACGGACCTTTTGTTGGCAGGGTGATGTCTCTACTTTTTATTATACTGCCCAAGTTCACCATAGCTGTCCTCCCAAGGAGCAAACGTCTTTTAATTTCATGGCTGCAGTCACCATCTGCAGTGATCTTGGATCCCAGAAATGTGAAGTCTGTCACTCCTTCCATGTTTTCCCCTTCCATTTGCCAAGGTGTGATGGGGCTGGATGCCATAATCTTAGTTTTTTTGAAGTTGAGTTCCAAGCCTACTTTTGTGCTCTCCTCTTTCACCCTCAACAAGAGGTTCTTTAGGTCCTCCTCACTTTCTGCCATTAGAGTGGTGTCATCTGCATATCTGAGGATGTTGATGTTTTTCCCGGCAATCTTAATTCCTTGTGGCTCATAGCCACTCATAGACCTCTGCCCCATATGTCCATCAATCCCTTCTGAAAGCTGTCTATAAGAACATAAGGGAAGACTACAGAGAGGAAGGTTCACAGTTTTAATACTTCTTCATGTAAAAGCTCCCTGCATATAAAAAAAATCAGCCCTTCAACAGTCCCTGCATTGCCCCCCCCCCATCATATTCAGCTAAATATCTCTTTGGTGTATGTACTGTTGTGCCAATGGGGGCCATGGCGCCTCCTGACACCTTTTCTGGCCCAACCAAGTATTCTTAGAGAATGGGTGTGGCTAGGTTGGGCTTTTGTCTAGCAAGGCTTCTCATTGGCCACTGGAAATTTGATTGTCAGTGCAGATTTTTAAAAAGGTAGCTTTGGCAGGAGATGCTGCCACAGCACAAGGATCTCCGGTGTATGATCAAAGGCAAGCTGCAGCAGCCATTTTGTGGCTGGCCCCCGTCTCCTGCGGCAGCCATTTTGCAGCCATGCCCACAATACTCGAAGGTGCCTACAGGCTCAAAAAGGTCTGCGACCGCCTACAAAAACCTCTCCTCGGTTTACCTGCGTACAATATCCGTGGGCACCAATCAATCGGTTCGTGGTCACATCAAAATCTCTCCGAACTCTGAAAGAGAGAAGCATATGGCAATAAATAAAAGTTAACTTGAAACCCATTCTTGTGAGGTTTTCCCCCAGCACTGTTCAGTCGATTCTGGTTTTGTTCTGCTGGACAGAACTTGGGCTTACAACAAACTGAAGATCTTCCAATGGAGCAGGGGGTCACTGGGGGGAGGAAGCACATGTGAATAGCCTGCATTGTTTTGGGGGTTGAACTAGATGACCCTGGAAGACCCTTTCCGATTCTGTGATTCTATAAACTGGTGTCTATAAAAATATGCAGTGACTGAAAACACAGAGCAGGACTCTCTAGTATTCTATTCCTCAAGTACTTGAAGGGCTGTCATAGAGAGGATGGGGTGGAATTGTTGTCTGTGGCCCCAGAAGGTAGGACCAGAACCAATGGGTTGAAATTAAACCAAAAGAGTTTCCAGCTCAACATTAAGAACCTCCTGACAGTTAGAGCGGTTCCTCAGTGGAACAGGCTTCCTCAGGAGGGGGCGGGCTCTCCTTCCTTGGAGGTTTTTAAACAGAGGCTAGATGGCCCTCTGACAGCAATGAGGATCCTGTGAATTTAGGGGGAGGTATTTGTGAATTTAGAGCGGTTCTACAGTGGGACAGGCTTCCTCGGGAGGGGGCGGGCTCTCCTTTCTTGGAGCTTTTTCAACAGAGGCTAGATGGCCATCTGACAGCAATGAGGATCCTGTGAATTTAGGGGGAGGTATTTGTGAGTTTCCTGCATTGTGCAGGGGGATGGACTAGATGACCCTGGAGGTCCCTTCCAACTCTATGATTCCTCCAATACTCTGTTCCCTGCTTGGAGAAGCAGGACAGGACCACAAGGTTCCACCCTGCTGTTCCACTCAGCATTGTCTGGAGATCTTCTCCAGCCAAAGGGGCCTCCTTCCAATTTCACGGAGATAGTTTCAGGAGAGAAGCCACGTTGGTCTGCTGTAGAAGAGCTGGATTCGAGTCCAGCGGCACCTAAGAGACCAGCAAGATTTTCCAGGTAAGAGTACAGTCAGAGCTCCTTTCAAGAAACAAGCTGAGCTTTGACTCTTGAAAGCTGAACCCCCCCGAAATCTCATTGGTCTCTAAACTAGGGGTGTTGAACTCATCTGTTACGAAGGCTGGATCTGATGTAAATGTGACCTTGTCATTTTCTCCTTTTTTGGAGCTTTAAAGGGGGAACCACGATTTTATCTCTTCATGACGGTTAAATCAAAAGGACTCTAGGGGAATTTTATGTGCTTGAAGCTGGATTTGAGCAGAATATCCTCCCCCACAAAGTCGAACATGTGTTTTTTAAAGCAATCAACTCTTGTTTCCAAGAGGACGACGGAAGAATAATCTTGGTTGGTTTTTGTTTCACCAAAAATGACCCCCCCCCAAAAAAAGTGGATAGCATCTAGATGGCTGGGGAGACTGAAAAGAGATTTTTTTGTTTGTTTTTAAAGTCAATGTTTGGAACACTTCCCCTATGAAGAAAGGTTAAAATGCTTGGGGCTCTTTAGCTTGGAGAAACGGCGATTGCAGGGTGACATGATAGAGGTTTACAAGATTATGCATGGGATGGAGAAAGTAGAGAAAGAAGTACTTTCCTCCCTTTCTCACAATACAAGAACTCGTGGGCATTCGATGAAATTGCTGAGCAGTCGGGTTAAAATGGATAAAAGGAAGTACTCCTTCACCCAAAGGGTGATTAACATGTGGAATTCACTGCCACAGAAGTTGGTGGCGGCTACAAGCATAGCCAGCTTCAAGAGGGGATTGGATAAAAATATGAAGCAGGGGCCCATCAGTGGCTATTAGCCGCAGTGTATATGTGTATGTGTGTGTATATATATATATATATATATATATATATATATATATATATATATATATATATATATATATATATATATATATATATATGTATGTGTGTGTGTGTGTGTGTGTTTGTGTATATATATTGGTCACTGTGTGACACAGAGTGTTGGACTGGAGGGGCCACTGGCCTGATCCAACATGGCTTCTCTTATGTTCTTATGTGACACAGAGTGTTGGACTGGATGGGCCATTGGCCTGATCCAACAGGCTTCTCTTATGTTCTTATGTGTCACAGAGTGTTGGACTGGATGGGCCACTGGCCTGTTCCAACATGGCTTCTCTTATGTTCTTATGTGACACAGAGTGTTGGACTGGATAGGCCATTGGCCTGATCCAACATGGCTTCTCTTATGTTCTTATATGACACAGAGCATTGGACTGGATGGGCCACTGGCCTGATCCAACATGGCTTCTCTTATGTTCTTATGTGTCACAGAGTGTTGGACTGGATGGGCCACTGGCCTGTTCCAACATGGCCTCTCTGATGTTCTTATGTGACACAGAGTGTGAGACTGGATGGGCCATTGGCCTGATCCAACATGGCTTCTCTTATGTTCTTATGTGACACAGAGTGTTGGACTGGATGAGCCACTGGCCTGATCCAACATGGCTTCTCTTCTGTTCTTATGTGACACAGAGTGTTGGACTGGATGGGCCATTGGCCTGATCCAACATGGCTTCTCTTATGTGACACAGAGTGTTGGACTGGATGGGCCACTGGCCTGATCCAACATGGCTTCTCTTATGTTCTTCTGTGACACAGAGTGTTGGACTGGATGGGCCATTGGCCTGATCCAACAGGCTTCTCTTATGTTCTTATGTGTCACAGAGTGTTGGACTGGATGGGCAACTGGCCTGTTCCAACATGGCTTCTCTTATGTTCTTATGTGACACAGAGTGTTGGACTGGATGGGCCATTGGCCTGATCCAACATGGCTTCTCTTATGTTCTTATATGACACAGAGCATTGGACTGGATGGGCCATTGGCCTGATCCAACATGGCCTCTCTGATGTTCTTATGTGACACAGAGTGTGAGACTGGATGGGCCATTGGCCTGATCCAACATGGCTTCTCTTATGTTCTTATATGACACTTAGGGCGTTTTCGCACTCACCTTCAAGTGGTGCGACCACCCTCCTCACGCCGGCGGATCTGCAGGGATTTCGCACCAGAAGCGCCGGCGCACCCAAAAGAGCCGGCGACTTCCGTCGCGAAACCAGCTCAAACGTTTTCCTGCTTCTTGGCGGTTTCCGTTTGAGCTGGTTTCGCGACGGAAGTCGCCGGCTCTTTTGGGTGCGCCGGCGCTTCTGGTGCGAAATCTCTGCAGATCCGCCGGCGTGAGGAGGGTGGTCGCACCACTTGAAGGTCAGTGCGAAAACGCCCGGAGTGTTTGACTGGATGAGCCACTGGCCTGATCCAACATGGCTTCTCTTATGTTCTTATGTGACACAGAGTGTTGGACTGGATGGGCCATTGGCCTGATCCAACATGGCTTCTCTTATGTTCTTATGTGACACAGAGTGTTGGACTGGATGGGCCATTGGCCTGATCCAACATGGGTTCTCTTATGTTATGTTCTTAATGCCCATAAATATCTTAATAATTAACTTTTAAATTTCATGATGCCCTCCTGTAAAGCCAGAGCGAGTGCCCGTTTTACGGGGCATCTGTCAGAAGAACCCTCCGGCAACTGGTCACTGCTGAGCTGAAGGAACAATCGCATACTTTGGAAATCTTGCTCGAAACCGGGAACGTGCGTCAGTTCGGGACTGTGGGACACACAGTCGGGGACAATAGAAGGAAGTTCTAATTCCATCCTCGGGTGCAAATTTTATGGGAATCTGGAGCTGAAGCGAAGGACGTTCTAGGAGGAGCGACAGCTGCCTTTCACATCACTCGTGCTGGCAAGGAAGGAAGCATCACGGGTGTGGCTCCAAAATTTGCAGCAAGCTTGGGGTCACGCTGACCCCTTTGATGGCAAATGCATCCACCTGATCTGAAACTTTCCAGACAACATACAACTAAAAATACACAAGCCTGTTCAAAGAATAAGAAGAGAAGCCATGTTGGATCAGGCCAATGGCCCATCTAGTCCAACACTCTGTGTCACACAGTGGCCAAAAAAAAAACAGGTGCCATCAGGAGGTCCAATAGTGACACCAGGACACTAGTAGCCCTCCCACTGTCCCCCCACCCCAAGCACCAAGAATACAGAGCATCACCACCCCAGAGAGAGAGAAGCCATGTTGGATCAGGCCAATGGAGCATCCAGTCCAACACTCTGTGTCACACAGTGCCAAAAAAACCAGGTGCCATCAGGAGGTCCACCAGTAGGGCCAGGACACTAGAAGCCCTCCCGCTGTTGCCCCCGAAGCACCCAAGGATACAGAGCATCACTGCACCAGACAGAGAGTTCCATCTATACCTTGTCTCTAATAGCCACTGATGGACCTCTGCTCCAGATGTTTATCCAATCCCCTCTTGAAGCTGGCTATGCTTGTAGCCGCCGCCACCACCTCCTGTGGCAGTGAATTCCTTGTGTTAACCACACTTTGGTTGAAGAAGGGCTTCCTTTTATCCGTTCCAGTCGTGTTTGTCCGTGGCCTTTAAAAAGTTTATACCTTTGCTACCTAATCTTAAATAGGTACACACAAGGCCTGGCCTGACACAGCCCAGCAGGGTTTCATTTATGTCAGATCCGGCCCTCATAAAAATTGCGTCCGACAGCTCTGCTTTACAAGGCAGGAGATGCCCCAGCGTTTGCAAAACTTGGCTTTCTGCGCTCGTTGCAAGCTCAGAGAGACAAGGAGAGTCGTCCCCTTCCACCGCCTGCCATGTCATTAGCAGAAAGCAGCAAAGCCAGTGGTCGCCTTCTGGGGGAAATGCCAACGTACACATGCAAAACAAACTATTCCCATCCCATTCTTATCGTAGACCCTTCCTGCTGCTTGCTGCTAATTTGGAAAATTGAATAGCACGCATCCGTGCGTGCCCAAGTGTGGTTGGGCTCTCTCACGGCACGGATCCATGTGGCGAAGCGGCAATGCTGCAGGGGTGACCTCACACCCCTTCTTCATGGCAACAGACTGTTTGACGTGAACAAAACACATAATTATGAGTCGGAGACAGGAATAGAGTACGGGCTGGAAAGGAGTGGGGAAGGGGGGGGAAGAAGCGTTTTGAATAATAACAAAGGAAGTTGTTGGGGAAAGGCGGTTCATACGCCTGGGTTGCCAAAGGAACGTGTATGGTACAATTAGCAGAGGAATGCATGAAGCTGCCTTATACTGAGTCGGACCATCAAGGCCAGTGTTGTCCGCTCAAACCGGCTGCGCAGAGCTTCCAAGATTTCAGGCAGAAGTCTTTCCTGTAACCTCTGCTTGGTTCTTTCAACTGGAGATGCCGGGGATTGATTCTGGGACATAAGAACATAAGGGAAGCCATGTTGGATCAGGCCAATGGCCCATCCAGTCCAACACTCTGTGTCACGTAGGAACATAAGAGAAGCCATGTTGGATCAGGCCAATGGCCCCTCCAGTCCAACACTATGTGTCACATAAGAACATAAGAGAAGATGTTGGATCAGGCCATTGGCCCATCCAGTCCAACACTCTGTGTCACACAGTGGCCAAAAAAACCCCCAAGTGCCATCAGGAGGTTCACAAGCGGGGCTAGAAGCCCTTCCACTTTGCCCCCCCGCCCCAAGCACCAAGAATACAGAGCATCACTGCCCCAGACAGTTCCAATAATATACTGTGGCTAATAGCCACTGATGGACCTCTGCTCCATATGCTTGTCTAATTCCCTCTTGAAGCTGGCTATGCTTGTAGCCGCCACCTCCTGTGGCAGTGAATTCCTTGTGTTAACCACACTTTGGTTGAAGAAGGGCTTCCTTTTATCTGTTCTGACCCGACTGATCAGCAATTTCATTGAATGCCCACGAATTCTTGTATATCTTCTGCATATCAAGCAGATGTTCTGAGACTGAGCCGTGGCCTTTCCTATGAAGCTGCCTTCTAGCAAATCAGACCCTTGGTCCATCAAGGACAGTATTGTCTTTTCAGACTGGCCCGGACTGTCCAGGGCAGGGGTGGCCAAACTGTGGCTCAGGAGCCACATGTGGCTCTTTCACACATATTGTGTAGCTCCTGAAGCCTCCAACCCCTGTCGGCTGGCTTGGAAAAGGCATTTCACTCTTTGAATCACTTCTCCAAGCCAAGCCAGCCGGTAGCTTTGAGAATGCAGGTAAAGTTAAAGTTGCTTCCTTTCCACCTCTCCCTCCCTCGTGTATTTTCCTTCCTTCCTTCCCTTGCAGCTCTCAAACATCTGACGTTCATGTCTTGCGGCTCTCAAACATCTGACATTTATTCTGTGTGGCTCTTCCATGAAGCAAGTTTGGCCACCCCTGCTCCAGGGCCTCAGGCTGTGGTCTTTCCCAACACCTACTGCCTGGTTCTTTTAACAGGAGACGCTGGGGATCGAGCGGCGGGGGACCGTCCGTGGCGCCGGCTCTCCGGGGCTGTCGGCAGAGCAGGCCGCCGCTTCGCGGGGTCCCCTTGGCCCGAAAGCGAGCGGGCCCGTCTCTCGGGAAAAGGGGAGGGACGGTGGCTCAGTGGTAGAGCATCTGCTTGGGAAGCGGAAGGTCCCAGGTTCAATCGCTGGCATCTCCAAAAAAGGGTCCAGGCAAATAGGTGTGAAAAACCTCAGCTTGAGACCCTGGAGAGCCGCTGCCAGTCTGAGAAGACAATACTGACTTTGATGGACCAAAAAGGGTCTGATTCAGTATAAGGCAGCTTCATATGTTCATATGAACCAGGGACCTTCTGTATGCCACACAGACGTTCTGCCATTGGACCCATCGGCCTTCGTATGAAGCTACCTTCTAATGCGTTGGGCTCTTGGTCCAACAAGGTCTGTATTGTCTTTTCAGACTGCCACCCAGAGTCCCAGATAGCGGTCTTTCATATCACCCACCGCCTTGCCCTTTGAGCCGGAGATGCTGGGGATCGAGCCCGGGGACTTTCCACATGCCAAGCAGAGGCTCTTCCCACATATGCAAACACAGGCCTCAGGTTCAGTGAGAGCTCACAGGAGCGCAGCTCCTGAACCTTTCTGAGGGTTCCACCTCCTCCTGAGAGTTCCACCTCCTTGTCCATTGAATGGTAGGCGCAGCTGCATAACAATCCCTGGATGAGCTCCACCACCTATTTTTCTACAAAACGCCCCCTGTGTAAACATGATCAGGCCAGGCTAAGATCGCTCCTGCTCAGTACACAACAGACAACAGCCCTCAACGTGACGGACGGATTGCAAGTCATCTGGAACACCAATGCTGTCAACAACTATTAGCGATCTGGGGGAGGGCAGTGCATTTGTTTGAAGAGGCCCAAGACGAGAAGGGATTAGCATATCAACGACCCCGAAAGCACTCTAAATGAGCGTGCACTAAACTATGGGGCAAACCACACCAAAAAAAAAAAGACGTGACGGAAATACGGCTGTGTTCAGAAGGCAGCTTCGACCGACGTTCGGGAAGGAACAAAAAGCCGCAGAGGCAAGGCGCTCTGGGGTTTGAGACGGCGGCAAATGCAACCAACGGGGCCCCATCACATTTTCCACGGAATAGAACAGATTGGGTTTTAATGGACCGCGCAGCCCTCCCCTGACCTTCCCTGTTCCTAAATGCCGGGCTGCTTTCTCAGAGCCATTGTTTCCTTTCCATGTTTTTTTTTAAAAAAAATGCAATGATCTGTGTTTTATTGCAAAACAAAATTTAAAAAAACCCTTTGGCCATTGTTTTCTGCCGTCCTCCTAAACTGCTTCACAGGGGGAAAGTTTTGAAAAGTTTCAGGAGTCAGCCCCGGGCGGGACCTTCGGAAGGGAAGTAGGCACCTTCGTTCAAAGCCTGTGTGATGGACTCAGGAACTTAGCCTGAGTAGCTGGGGAATAGGCTTGCAGCGATTGCCCTAGCAACAAAAAAGTAACCAAATGAGATGACTTGGTAAGGACACCTCAGGAGAGGGGAGTCTTAGCTGGAGAGTCTTCAAGTTAGGTCTTCAGAGAAGGAGTCTGAAGGGAAGACTGTGGGCTTAGGATGGTCAGTTGTAAAGACAACTGGACAAGGGGCTGAGATCAGCCAGTGAGGCTGGGCTCCTTGGGGGAGACAGGGTTGTGTGTAGTCTCGGTCTGAAAGAGAGAGTTTTAAGGCAGTTTGAAACTCTCTGAGGGAGATTTTGCCAGCACAACCAGGCAATCTCCTGTGACTAAACTGAATTCACACCAACACATAAAAAGGGAGGACTGGATTCTGGTGGTCAGCAGGGTACCCAAGACTCAGACCAGAAGGCTAGCTGGAGGGCTGGGACACATCCAGTGTGGGTGTGAGTCCTGGAAGTTAGCTAGCAGGGAGTCCTGGGTCCTGAAAGTCCAGAAAAGGGCAACTAGAATGATTAAAGGTTTGGAACACTTTCCCTGTGAAGAAAGGTTAAAATGCTTGGGGCACTTTAGCTTGGAGAAATGTCAACTGTGGGGTGACATGATAGAGGTTGACAAGATTATGCATGGGATGGAGAAAGTAGAGAAAGAAGTCCTTTTCTCCCTTTCTCACAATACAAGAACTCGTGGGCATTCGATGAAATTGCTGGGCAGTCACGTTAAAACAGATCAAAGGAAGTGCTTCTTCACCCAAAGAGTGATTAACATGTGGAATTCACTGCCACAGGATGTGGCAGCGGCTACAAGCATAGGCAGCTTCAAGAAGGGATTGGATAAAAATATGGAGCAGAGGTCCATCAGTGGCTATTAGCCACAGTGTGTACGTGTGTGTGTATTTTGGCCACTGTGTGATACAGAGTGTTGGACTAGATGGGCCATTGGCCTGATCCAACATGGCTTCTCTTATGTTCTTATGAAGTTAGCTAGTAGTAGCATCTTCATTCAAAGCCTGCTTCTACTACCCGGGAAGTGAGAGAGACTAAAGGCTGATAGGGAGCTTAGAAGGAGGTGGGATCTTTGCCAGTCTCTTATGCGGCCTTTAAACGTCTCCCCAGTTCAATTTTCAAAGGACTGCGCTGTTGGTCTATAGTAGAATAGCTAGATTATAGTCCGGTAGCAGCTTAGAAGAATAGTGCAGATTTATACCCCGCCCTTCTCTCGGAATCAGAGTCTCAGAGGGGCTCACAATCTCCTTTACCTTCCTCCCCCACAACAGACGCCCTGTGAGGTGACACCCTGTGAGGGGACGGCCTCAGTCTCTATGCCTTGCTTGTAGGCTGTCCAGAGCCACTGGTTGGCCACTGCGTGAGACAGGATGCTGGATGAGATAGACTACTGGTCTGATCCAGCAGGGCTGTTCTGATGTTTTTATGAAGGCCTCTGCAACTCTTCATTTGTCAATAAGATAATTTCCTTTGGGTTAATTGCTGCTGGATAGATGGCATTGGGTTGGTGTGTGGGGTGTGTTCCTTTGCAACATCGGATTTGGTCTTGTGCATAGAGATCTGTAAGAGCCCCGTGGCACAGAGTGGTAAAGCTGCAGTACTGCAGTCGGAGCCCTCTGCTCATGACCTGAGTTCGATCCCAGCGGAAGCTGGTTCAGGTAGTCGGCTCCAGGTTGACTCAGCCTTCCATCCTTCCGAGGTTGGTAAAATGAGTACCCAGCTTGCTGGGAGGGAAGTGTAGATGACTGGGGAAGGCCATGGCAAACCACCCCGTAAGAAGTCTGCCATGAAAATGTTGTGAAAGCAACGTCACCACAGAGTCAAAAATGACTGGTGCTTGCACAGGGAACCTTTCCCTTCCTGCCTCTCAGCCCTGTTGTTCAACCTCCCGAGGAACTGCTTGGCCACTGTGGAGGCAGGATGCTGGACTAGATGTACTGCTTCTGATGTTCTTATCAGGGGAAGGCCTCAGTCTTTCTGCCCTGTTGTTGGTCCTCCAGTGAAACTGGTTGGGAACTGTGTGAGAACAGAATGCTGGACTAGATAGACTGCTGGTCTGGTCCAGCAGGGGCCTTCTAATGTTCTTATGAAGGTCTCTCTACCCTGTTGGACTTCCTGAGGAACTGGTTGGCTACTGGGTATGACAGGAGACAGGACTAGATGGACTACTGGCCTGATCGAGCAGGGCTCTTCCAATGTTCTCCTCAGGGGAAGGCCTCAGCCTCTCTGATCTGTTGTAGGCCCTCCAGAGGAATTGGTTGGCCACTGTGTGAGGCAGGAGGCTGGACTAGATGGACCCTCACTGGACTGATCCAGCAGGCTCTTCTGATGTTCTCCTCAGGGGACGGCCTCAGCCTCTCTGCTCTGTTGTTGGTCCTCCAGAGGAACTGGTTGGCCACTGTGTGAGACATGAGGCTAGACTAGATGGACCCTCAGTGGCCTGATCCAGCAGGGCTCTTCTGATGTTCTCCTCAGGGGAAGGCCTCAGCCTCTCTCCTCTGTTGTTGGCCCTCCTGAGGACCTTGTTGGCCACTGTGTGTGACAGAAGGCTGGACTAGATGGACCATCACTGGCCTGATCCAGCAGGGCTCTTCTGATGTTCTCCTCAGGGGAAGGCCTCAGCCTCTCTGCTCTGTTGTTGGCCCTCCTGAGGACCTGGTTGGCCACTGTGTGAGACAGGAGGCTGGACTAGATATCCAGCAGGGCTCTTCTTCTGTCCTTATGACCCCGTATCACCCTCTGCGCTGCAGAACAGACAACCACCTGACATTGCACAGGGGTGTCGACGCCTTCTCCAAACTATGCCAGCAATGCTTCCTTATGACCCTTCCCCAGGCCTGTACCAGAAACTTCTTGGCACGTTCTTTCCTTGAGCGAGGAGAGGGTGAGGGATCCATCCTCTGTTGTTGCTCTAATCAGGGAAGAGGAAAAGACCCTGACATGCCCAAATAAAAGACACAAGCAGGAACAGCCTGCTCCATCTGGGCCGGCACAGCCCCAAAAACCCACAATTTGTTCTCCTGAGAGATAAGGATAAGCTCATTAAGGTTTCTCAATATAAACAGGAGATAAGCTGAGGAGGGTGGGGGAAGGGAGAGAACAGCTGAGTTCCTCTGTCCATCCTCTGCCTTTCTTTCTCTTCAACTCACCTGACTGAAGCACTGGACAGAGAAAACAATGGACTCACCAAGAAGGGGAGGAGGGGGAGGAATCATAGAGTTGGAAGGGACCTCCAGGGTCATCTAGTCCAACCCCCTGCACAATGCAGGAAACTCACAAACAACTCCCCCTAAATCCATAGGATCTTCATTGCTGTCAGATGGCCATCTAGCCTCTGTTGAAAAACCTCCAAGGAAGGAGAGCCCACCACCTCCCGAGGAAGCCAGTTCCACTGAGGAATCGCTGTAACAGTCAGGAAGTTCTTCCTAATGTTGAGCCTGAAACTCTTTTGATTTAATTTCAACCCATTGATTCTCGTCCTACCTTCTGGGGCCACAGAAAACAATTCTGCACCATCCTCTATAGGATAGACCTTCAAGTACTTGAAGATGGTGATCCTATCACCTCTCAGCCGTCTCCTCTCCAGGCTAAACATCCCCAGCTCCTTCAACCTTTCCTCATAGGACTTGGTCTCCAGACCCCTCACCATCTTCATTGCCCTCCTCTGGAATCATTCCAGCTTGTATAGATCCTTCTTAAAATGTTGTGCCCAAAACTGAACACAATACTCCAGGTGAGGTCTTACCAGAGCAGAGCAGGAGGAGGAGGAGAAGGAGAAGAAGGAGAAAGAAGAGGAAGATGGTGCGGCCTCATTTGGAATACTGTGTTCGGTTCTGGTCACCACACTTCAAAAAAGATATTATTGGAAAAAGTACAGAAAAGGGGAACTAGAATGATTAAAGGGTTGCAACACATTCCCCTAGGAAGAAAGGTTAAAGCACTTGGGGCTCTTTAGTTTGGAGAAATGGCCACAGGGGTGACATGATCGAGGCTGACAAGATTATGCATGGGGTGGAGGAGGAAGAAGAAGTAGAAGAAGACTGCAGATTTATACCCCACCCTTCTCTCTAAATCAGTCTCAAAGCAGCTCCCCATCTCCTTTATCTCCCTCCCCCACAACAGACACCCTGTGAGGTAGATGAAGATATTGGATTTATATCCCACCCTCCACTCCGAAGAGTCTCAGAGGGGCTCACAATCTCCTTTTCCTCCCTCCCCACAACAGACACCCTGTGAGGTAGATGAAGATATTGGATTTATATCCCGCCCTCCACTCCGAAGAGTCTCAGAGGGGCTCACAATCTCCTTTACCTCCCTCCCCACAACAGACACCCTGTGAGGTAGATGAAGATATTGGATTTATATCCCGCCCTCCACTCCGAAGAGTCTCAGAGGGCTCACAATCTCCTTTCCCTTCCTCCCCCACAACAGACACCCTGTGAGGTAGATGAAGATATTGGATTTATATCCCGCCCTCCACTCCGAAGAGTCTCAGAGGGGCTCACAATCTCCTTTACCTCCCCCCCCCACCACA
This sequence comes from Heteronotia binoei, assembly GCF_032191835.1. Taxonomy (NCBI): domain Eukaryota; kingdom Metazoa; phylum Chordata; class Lepidosauria; order Squamata; family Gekkonidae; genus Heteronotia; species Heteronotia binoei. The sequence goes on from NC_083232.1 coordinate 10,553,121, forward strand.
ACAGACACCCTGTGAGGTAGATGAAGATATTGGATTTATATCCCGCCCTCCACTCCGAAGAGTCTCAGAGGGGCTCACAATCTTTTTTCCCTTCCCCCCCCCCCCCACAACAGACACAGCAGCTCCCCATCTCCTTTATTTCCCTCCCCCACAACAGACACCCTGTGAGGTAGATGAAGATATTGGATTTATATCCCACCCTCCACTCCGAAGAGTCTCAGAGGGCTCACAATCTCCTTTCCCTTCCTCCCCCACAACAGACACCCTGTGAGGTAGATGAAGATATTGGATTTATATCCCGCCCTCCACTCCGAAGAGTCTCAGAGGGGCTCACAATCTCCTTTACCTCCCCCCCCCCACCACAACAGACACCCTGTGAGGTAGATGAAGATATTGGATTTATATCCCGCCCTCCACTCCGAAGAGTCTCAGAGGGGCTCACAATCTTTTTTCCCTCCCCCCCCCCCCACAACAGACACAGCAGCTCCCCATCTCCTTTATTTCCCTCCCCCACAACAGACACCCTGTGAGGTAGATGAAGATATTGGATTTATATCCCACCCTCCACTCTGAAGAGTCTCAGAGCGGCTCACAATCTCCTTTCCCTTCCTCCCCCACAACAGACACCCTGTGAGGTGTCTGGAGAGGGCTCTCCCAGCAGCTGCCCTTTCAAGGACAACCTCTGCCAGAGCTATGGCTGACCCAGGGCCATGCTAGCAGCTGCAAGTGGAGGAGGGGGGAATCAAAACCAGTTCTCCCAGATAAGAGTCCACGCACTTCACCACCACACCAAACTGGTGTGACAAGTCAACAGAATCCAGCGAGAGCAAGGCGGGCAGCTGCGTTAGTCTGTCCCACAGCAGTAGGAAAGAGCAAAAGTCCAGCGATCAGTGACTCACAGAAGCTCACACACCCTGCCACAAACCTCAGAGGACGGCAGGGGTGTATACCTGGCACGAGCACGACGAACTCTGCAAAACTCGCTCATTGGGGAGGTTTGATGCGGACGATTTTCTGAGGAACCCGGACTGAAGGAATTTTGTCCGTGGGAGCTGAACCATACTTTGAAACGCTGATCCGCTCCACACCGGCCTCCCCTCTAAGCTGAGAGAGCATGAGCTAGCTCACAGTTTTTTGGCCTCAGGCTCACACATTTTTGTCTCAGCTCAGGAAAAAATGGCCCCAGAGCAAACTAATGTAATCAGTGCCTCACCATTTTAATGCCAGTAGCTCATGAAGGAGAAATTTTTGCTCAGAAGACTCCGTAGTTTTAGAAGGAGCATTGCTCTACATCAGTGGGGGGTTTTGTAGCAGGAACTCCTTTGCATATGAGGCCCTGACGTAGCCAATCCTCCTGGAGCTGACAGTAGGCCCTGTATTAAGAGCCCTGTAAGCTCTTGGAGGATTGGCTACATCAGGGGTGTGTGGCCTAATAGGCAAAGGAGTTCCTGCTACAAAAAGACCCTATTACGCCATACCCCCTGATGTAGCCAATCCTCCTGGAGCTTACAGTGGGCCCTGTACTAAGAGCCCTGTAAGCTCTTGGAGGATTGGCTGCATCAGGGAGGTGTGGCCTAATATGCAAAGGATTTCCCGCTGAGTTCCACAGGAGTTCCATACACCCCTGATGTAGCCAATCCTCCCGGAGCTCACAGTAGGCCCTGTACTAAGAGCCCTGTAAGCTCTTGGAGGATTGGCTGCATCAGGGGGGCGTGGCCTAATAGGCAAAGGAGCTCCTGCTACCAAAAAAAAAAAGCCCTGGTGGATTGCTAATTCTCAGAGATGTGCTGGAGATCTCCAAGAATTACAGTGGCTCTCCAGATGACAGATCAGTTAGTCTTGTGACATGTATAGTTATTTAACAGAAACCTTAAGGGCTTTTATTGTAGCAGGAACTCCTTTGCATATCAGCCCATGCCCCCCTGATGTAGCCAATCCTCCTGGAGCTTACAGCAGACCCTGTAAAAAGAGCCCTGGAAGCTCTCGGAAGATTGGCTACATCAGGGGGGGCGTGGCCTGATATACAAAGAAGTTCCTGCTACAACAATAAAAAAGCTCTGCTCTGCACACCTTTCAAACGATATCCCAGCACTTAAGGAGCAGGGGCGCTGGGGAGAAAGAAATGCAAAAGTACTCACTGATGGATGGATCTCGATAGTATCGCCGAGAGCGTCAGAAGAATGGCCCCATGCGGTCCGGCTTCAAACTGGAAGGCGGGGAGCAGAGAAGAAAAGAAAGACAAGAGTGTTGAGTTCTGGAGCACCCTTTTCCCCGCTGGACTCTCACAGAAGGACCACAGATGTATTTTTCTACATTCCTGTTTTTTAGAAAAACCGACATCAAGAATTAGAGTTGCCAATCCCAGGCGGGTTACGGACTATGAAATATTGCATGAAATATTTTTTCGTTCCAGAACAAGAAAGTATATTGATCAGAGACTGATCATTAAGAGATTCGATGGTAATCAAGTCAATTTTGTGATCGTTCAGATGAAGAAGTTCACAGAGATGAGATTTAACTAAAAGTTTACTTCTCCAGCATGGGGTCTTCCCTCCATAAGGACAGTAAAGGTAAAGGAGACTGTGACCGCTCTGAGACTCTGAGATCCAGAGTAGAGGGCGGGATATAAATCCAATATCTTCATCTACCTCACAGGGTGTCTGTTGTGGGGGAGGAAGGGAAAGGAGATTGTGAGCTGCTCTGAGATTCAGAGGATAGGGCGGGATATAAATCCAATATCATAGAATCACAGAGTTGGAAGGGACCTTCAGGGCCATCCAGTCCAACCCCCTGCACAATGCAGGAAACCCACAAATACCCATTGTTAAGAGCCATAGAGAATAAATGTCCGATGTCTGAGAGCTGCAAGATAGGACGGCAGGGAGGCAGGAAGGCAAATAGATGGAAGAGAGGGAGGAAGGAGAGTTTGAAAGAACACACCAACTTTAAACACCGGCTGGTGGGGCGGGGGGGACTTGGACAGCCTGGGTTCTAGAATGGTTTCCTTGCCTCTCTGAAAATGTTGGTGAAGATTCTGAGGAGGGCAGCAGGGGTATTGGGGTGGCCGGTGGTATATTTATGACTTCTGAACCACTACGGTTGCTGACACGGGGAGAGGGAAAGGGAAGAAGCTGAGCAAACTGCACTGGTAAAGGTTTTCCTGTTTTGCTGTCTGCAGACCGTCATAGACAGGGCTGGAATTCTAGCAGGTGCTCCTCTTGCATGTTAGGCCGCACACCCCTGATGTAGCCAATCCTCTGAGAGCTGACAAACTCTCAGAGGATTGGCTACATCAGGGGTGTGCGGCCTAACATGCAGAGGAGCTCCTGCTAGAATTCCACCCCTGGTCAAGGATCTGAACCAGGAAGCCCGTTTCAGGGTCAGATGTCCTACCTTGTAAATGTTCTGTTGTAGGAAGCCCAGCAGGTCTTCGTATTTTGTGACCACGTGAAGCATAACCTGTGGGAGCGGAAGCAGAGGATTGAGTCTGAATCGGATGAAAAAGTGAACTTCTAAGGTCTACAGAATCATAGAGTTGGAAGGGACCTCCAGGCTCATCTAGTCCAATCCCCTGCACAATGCAAGAAACTCACAAACACCTCCCCCTATATCCACAGGTCTCTCATTGCTGTCAGATGGCCACCCAGCCTCTGTTGAAAAACCTCCAAGGAAGGAGAACCCACCACCTCCTGAGGAAGCCTGTTCCACTCAGGAACCGCTCTAACGGTCAGGAAGTTCCTCCTAATGTTGAGCCGGAAACTCTTTTGATTTAATTTCAACCCGTTGGTTCTGGTCCTGCCTTCTGGGGCCACAGAAAACAATTCCGCACCATCCTCTATCTCAGGGGTGGCCAACAGTAGCTCACCAGATGTTTTTTGCCTACAATTCCCATTAGCCCCAGCCAGCCCCTCAAGTACTTGAAGATGGTGATCATATCACCTCTCAGCTGCCTCCTCTCCAGGATAAACATTGTCTAAAACAGAGTCTAAAAGGCTAAACAGTGTCTAAAAAGCCCCTGACCTCTTAGACACTGTGCCCAACCTTTGGAATTCTGACACTGTGTGCTGAGCTCAACCACAAAATGGCTGCCATAAGAGGAAGAACTCCATATGTTTATGCAGTCCCCTCTTGAAGCTGGCTATGCTTGTAGCCGCCGCCACCTCCTGTGGCAGTGAATTCCATGTGTTAATCACCCTTTGGGTGAAGAAGGATATCCTTTTATCCATTCTAATCTGACTGCTCAGCAATTTCATCGAGTGCCCACGAGTTCTCGTATTGTGGGAAAGGGAGAAAAGGACTTCTTTTCCTGTCTTCTCTAGAGAGAGCCAGTTTGGCGTAGTAATCAAGTGTGCGGACACTTAGCTGGGAGAACCGGGTTTGATTTCCCACTCCTCCACTTGCACTTGCTGGAATGGCCTTGGGTCAGCCATAGCTGTGGCAGAGGTTGTCTTTGAAAGAGCAGCTGCTGTGAGAGCTCTCTCAGCCCCACCCACCTCACAGGGTGTCTGTTGTGGGGGAAGGAAATAAAGGAGATTGTAAGTCGCTCTGAGACTCTGATTTAGAGAGAAAGGCGGGGTATAAATCTGCGGTCTTCTTCTTCTTCCTCCTCTGTCCCATGCATAATCTTGTCGACCTTTATCATGTCACCCTCAGTGGCCATTTCTCCAAGCTAAAGAGCCCCAAGCACTTTAACCTTTCTTCATAGGGGAATGTGTTGCAGCCCTTTAATCATTCTAGTTCCCCTTTTCTGTACTTTTCCCAATAATATCTTTTTTGAGGTATGGTGACCAGAACTGAACACAGTATTCCAAATGAGGCCGCACCATCAATTTATACAGGGGTTCTGGTGTGGTGGTTGGTCGGAGATCCAGGTTCGAATCCTCACTCTGCCGTGGAAGCTTGCTGGGTGACCTTAGGACAGGATAGCCCCTCTCCCTCAGCCTAGCCAATAGGGCAGGATAGCCAGGAGCACAAAATGGGGAACAGAAAAGCATGTAAATTTCCCTGTGTCCCTTACAGAGGAAGGGCAGGGTTGAAAACAAAGAGCGTTTTCCCACATAGCTTACCTCGGAGCGACGTCCCTCTTCACCGCGCAGCGTCTGTGCGGATTTCGCACCAACTGCTCCGCATAACCAGGAAGAGCCGCGGCTTTTGCGTCGCAGATGTAAACCGGTAAAAACCAGTTTACATCTGCGACGCAGAAGCCGCGGCTCTTCCTGGTTATGCGGAGCAGTTGGTGCGAAATCCGCGCAGATGCTGCGCGGTGAAGAGGGACGTCGCTCCGAGGTAAGCTATGTGGGGAAACGCCCAAAATGTCCCAGGCACTCGTTGAAAAAAAAGGTTCTCTGGGTGGAAACAGAACATCCACGTCTATTGCTCTTAAGGGGAACATTATCTGCAATGTTATTTTGATTTTTTTCATTCCGCAAAGATCGTTACGGTTCCAGCTCAGCACCGTTCTGATATTGCCTTGATTCTTTGAGGATCTTTTTTTTCCCTCACCGGGCGGACAGCCCGTCAGGTTGGCGTGAAACTGGGGAGCTGCTTTCCCACCAGCTCCCACCTCTAAAGTAAACCCTCCATTCTTGTAAACAGGGCCCTGATCCTGGATCCCCTCCTCCCCCAAGAAAGTCCGGCATTGGGGGACTGCTACGTGCAAACTGGCATGAGAGATGGAGCTATCCCTGTGTGACAGCAGCCCAGCTAGGGTGAAAATAACAAGAAGGGTAATCCCTCCCTTTTGGTCTTTGCAATGGGGGATTATAAAGCACGTATCCAGAACCAGCTGCCCAGGAAGCAGTTCGAAAAGGTCAGAAGTGCTAGAAATTGCTCTGGCTTCTCTCTGGTTTGCCAGACGCCAGTAGCAAATTTTCTGGTGTTTCTCTGCTGTCATGAGGGCTAGGAGCATGTTTCCCTCCTTAGAGGGACGGCCAAGATTCTTGGGATACCAAAATTCCAGGAGTGAATCAGGGCAGATGCCTGATAGCCCTTCTCCATGAGATTCACCTTTGTATGAGAAACGCATACATGTGCACAGAAGTCATAGAGGTGCTAGCCTCCAGGCGAGACCTGGGATTTGAGCTCATTTTCTAGAGTCAGTTTGGTGGTGGTGTGCGGACTCTTATCTGAGAGAACCGGGTTTGATTCCCCACTCCTCCACTTGCAGCTGCTAGCATGGCCTTGGGTCAGCCATAGTGGTTAAGTGGGCGAACTCTTATCTGGGAGAACCGGGTTTAATTCTCCACTCCTCCACTTGCAGCTGCTGGGATGGCCTTGAGTCAGCCATAGTGGTTATGTGGGCGGACTCTTATCTGGGAAAACCGGGTTTGATTCCTCACTCCTCCAGTTGCAGCTGCTGGAATGGCCTTGAGTCAGCCATAGTGGATAAGTGGGCGGACTCTAATCTGGGAGAACCGGGTTTGATTCCCCGCTCCTCCCCTTTCACCTGCTGGGATGGTCTTGGATCAGCCATCGCTCTGGCAGAGGTTGTCCTTGAAAGGGCAGCTGCTGTGAGAGGGTGTCTGTTGTGGGGGGGGGGGAGATATAGGAGATTGTCAGCCGCTCTGAGTCTCCGATCCATTACCAAATCTCCGAAAGTCTTCCACCCCCCTCCTCCCTCCCATCCCTGACAACCCTAAGATGGAATGAAATCCTACCGTTTCCAGGACCCCGTCAGCTTTGTATTTCCCTGCAGGGGTGAACTGCTGTGTTCCGGTGCACCTGGACAGGACAGACAGACAAAATAGATATTGAAGAAGATAGTGGATTTATATCCCGCCCTACACTCTGAGTCTCACAGTGGTCACAATCTCCTTTACTCCGCCACCCCCACAACAGATACCCTGTGAGGTAGGTGAGGCTGAGAGAGCTCTCCCAGCAGCTGCCCTTTCAAGGACAGCTCTATGAGAGCTACAGCTGACCCAAGGCCATTCCAGCAGCTGCGAGTGGAGGAGTGGGGGATCAAACCCGGTTCTCCCAGGTAAGAGTCCACACACTTCACCACTACACCAAACTGGCAAACTAGTTGTAGAAGGAGAGAGGGGGGCAGACGTAAGTGCTAAAACCACAGGCCTCAACATGGTGCCCGAGGGCGTCATGGCATCCACCGACACCATTCCTGGTGCCTGCTGGGTGTTTTTAGAATGTAGGTGGTGCCAAAGAGGGCTTTTGCCCAGGAAGGCTTCTGATTCGCCACTGGAGATTTGATTGGCTGTGGAGATCTTTAAAAATGTTGCTTTGGCCCCAACTGCTACCACAGCGCAAGGATCTTCGATGGGCGACTGATGGCAAACTGGAGCAGCCGTTTTGTGGCTTTGCCTTCTGCGGCAGCCATTTTACGGGTGGCTCCACCTCCCGCGGCAGCCATTTTGCAGTTGTGCTGCATCAAAATCCTAACAATGCCCCCAGGCTCAAAAAGGTTGGGGACCCCAGCTTAGAGATGGTGATGGAGCTCCACTGCACCCCTGTCAGTGCTGGAATCGCTATCCCCTTCATCCTCGCTGGAGGGGACGAAAATGGTGGGGGCCTCTGTGGGTGTGGTCTTTCTTTCTTTTTCATTTTAAACAATTTATTGATAACATATGGTGACAATATCTAATTGTATCATTACTATCTCTAACCCATATGATATTTTCCAATCCCCCCCTCCCTCCGTTACTAGACTCCCGCAGAGGTTATATACTTAAGTTCAGTTATAAAGGTACCCTTAACCAATCAAAGTTCAATATCTTTCTTTTCTCATATTCACATTAAAAAATTGTCCAATGTCTTTTTACATTCCACTCTTTCTCTATATATCCTCTAAATTTCTTCCACTTCTTTTTAAACACGTCCAAATCATAGTCTCTTAAAGTTCTTGTTAATTTGTCCATCTCACTCCACGATAAAACTTTCACAATCCAATCCCATTTCTCTGGTATTTCTTCTTGCTTCCACAACTGCGCATACAATGTCCTAGCAGCTGAGAGCAAATACCAAATTAGAGTTCTATCTTCTTTTGGAAATTTTTCCATTTGTCATCCCAGCAGAAAAGTCTCTGCAACTTTCTTAAAGTCGTATCCCAAAATTTTAGAAATTTCTTGTTATATCATCTGCCAAAACTTTTTCGCTTTTTCACAAGTCCACCACATATGAAAAAAAGAACCTTCATGATTTTTACATTTCCAACATCTATCCGACATCTTTTTACTCATCTTCGCCTACGGCAATACCACCCTGAACACGCCCGATCTCGTCTGGTCTTTCTTTCTTTCTTTCAATGGACCCTGGAAATAGGGATGCCAGTTTACAGGCAGGACGTGGGGATCCCCCCCGGAACTACAACTCATTTGGAGGCGGAGTCAGGAAACACTGGGGGGTGGAGCCAGGGCTCTTCATACAGGGCCTACTGTCAGCTCCAGGAGGATTGGCTGCATCAGGGGGCGTGGCCTAATATGCAAAGAAGTTCCTGTGACAAAAAGAGGTCCTGGAGTGGCTCCTCTACCCTTGAGCCATGACCCTACTCACCTTAAGTGGAGGGGGAAAGAGGGTATTAATAGGCAATTTTCCCCGCCTGAAGAAACTTTAACCGGTCCTTTAAGAAAACACTTCTAACTTACAAGGCAACTGTGGCTTTCTCGCTGCCACCGGCGCGCCATAAAATATCAGCGAGAGCCAAAGCGAGGCATTCGGTCCTCTGGGCTTCTGAAGGATGGAGGTTCTTGCTGTTTGGGAACAGGAAATGCAAAAACATCACTGTTTAGAAGAATATGAAGAAGAAAATATTGGATTTATATCCCGCCCTCCACTCCAAAGAGTCTCAGAGCGGCTCACAATCTCCTTTACATTCCTCCCCCTCAACAGACACCCTGTGAGGTAGATGAGATATTGGATTTATATCCCGCCCTCCACTCCGAAGAGTCTCAGAGCGGCTTACAATCTCCTTTACCCCCCCCCCCCAAAAAAGACACCCTGTGAGGTAGATGAAGATATTGGATTTATATCCCGCTCTCCACTCTGAAGAGTCTCAGAGGGGCTCACAATCTCCTTTACCCTCCTCCCCCCCACAACAGAAACCCTGTGAGGTAGATGAAGATATTGGATTTATATCCCGCCCTCCACTTTGAAGAGTCTCAGAGGGGCTCACAATCTCCTTTACCTTCCCCCCCCCCCCACAACAGACACCCTGTGAGGGAGATGAAGATATTGGATTTATATCCTGCTCTCCACTCTGAAGAGTCTCAGAGCAGCTCACAATCTCCTTTACCTTCTTCCCCCACAACAGACACCCTGTGAGGTAGATGAAGATATTGGATTTATATCCCGCTCTCCATTCCGAAGAGTCTCAGAGTGGCTCACAATCTCCTTTACCTTCCTCCCCCACCCCACAACAGACACCCTGTGAGGTAGATGAAGATATTGGATTCATATCCTGCCCTCCACTCCGAAGAGTCTCAGAGTGGCTCACAATCTCCTTTCCCTTCCTCCCCCACAACAGACACCCTGTGAGGTAGATGAAGATATTGGATTTATATCCCGCCCTCCACTCCGAAGAGTCTCAGAGCGGCTCACAATCTCCTTTACCTTCCTCCCCCACAACAGACACCCTGTGAGGTGGGTGGGGCTGAGAGGGCTCTCACAGCAGCTGCCCTTTCAAGGACAACCTCTGCCAGAACTATGGCTGACGCAAGGCCATTCCAGCAGATGCAAGTGGAGGAATTAAACCCAGTTCTCCCAGATAAGAGTCCACACACTTAACCACTACACCAAACTAACTCTCTACACCAAACCATAGTTTACAATCTACGGTCAGCCGGACACAAGATGTTTGTGGCTTTCTACAGAGGAGGGGGGTGGGGAAGGGAGAAAGGAGAGCCTTTGGCTGAACTGTGTTTTGGACACCTCCCCGGATCTGCCATGGTTTCAGAGAGGCAAAAAGAGAGTGAGAGATTGATTTCTCACTAGCCTTATGTCGGTCTCACGCTCCTCTTCTCCGTGGGGCTTCCATCGAATTTCATACTATCTGCCTGGGGGTCGCAACTCCCTTTGCCTTTTTCGCGCAGCAAACAGAAACTGCTTTTTAGAGGATCTTGCTTGCTGCGCGAAAGAGGCGGAGCGAGTTGCAGCCCCAAGGCCATGCCAGGAGGTGCAAGTGGAGGAGCGGGGAATCAAACCCGGTTCTCCCAGATAAGAGTCCACACACTTAACCACTACACCAAACGTCTATATTTCCTGCTGAAAGCGTTTCATTGGGGGGTGGGGAGTCTCTGATGAGAGAGCAGCCAGAATACCAGTGCTTAGTTAAATGTACACGATTGCTTGGAAATTGTGTCAATGCTGCAAAACAATACAAATTTATTAGGGTTTGTAGAATCTTTCGGGCTCAAGTGCCGTGTTCTACCGGAGAAAGTTTTTCTTCCAGACGTTTCGTTCTCGGCTGCGGAGAACATCCTCAGTGGCATTGCAGCCAGAGCAGGCGCTCTGACCTTCTTGGCTGCTGTGCATTGAGTGAAGCCAGAGGGAGGCTGCTGGAGAGCTGCTATTTCTAGGCTGGAGGGGGTGTGATGAAAGGGCAGCAGCCCTGGCCCCACTCAATGCACAGCAGCCAAGAAGGTCAGAGCGCCTGCTCCGACTGCAACGCCACTGAGGATGTTCTCCGCAGCCGAGAACGAAACGTCTGGACGAAAATCTTTCTCCAGTAGAACACGGCACTTGAGCCCGAAAGATTCTACAAACCCTGATGATGACGCCAGCCGTGAAAACCTGAAATCTTTGATAATACAAATTTAAATCACAAAATGAGGCAAGCAACGATATGTAAAAATTTCAAGTGCTCTCAGTTCTCAGGCAAATTACTGCCGGTGAGGAGTCTTTTAAAACGCACGAAAACCTCTACAATACAAGTTTGAAACGCCTGTAGAGAAATGACCGGATCAAAACTAGTTTCGAGAAAAACGTCGCTGCAAGTTAGGTTGTGTAAAAGATGAGTTTCCAATGCGGTGATAGAGAGTCACAAACTGTCAGTGTAAAAACACCCAGAGAGAGAGAGAGATCTGGAAATACCCGATGGGTGGAGAAAATATAAGAGAGGAAATGCTGAGCTTGGTGCGAGGGTTGAAAGTAAAGGCAGTGGGATGCAATTAGGAGAAGGGCCCATTAAGGACAAATATTGGGAAACGATGCTGCCCTAGACAGAGAGTTCAGCAGGATGCAAAAAGTTGTACTTAAGGTGGGGCCAAAGCTCTCCCGGGAGGACTATTTCTGCAGAGAGGCCAAAAAAACAAACAGACATTAGCGGTCATGATTCACTCTTATGCTTTTGGAAGGCTTCTGTGTGAGCGCTTCATTGCATCCGCAAAATATTTCAACAATTTGTTCAGGAAGGAAGGAGAGCCCACCCAACCCATACCAGACAGAAGAAGACGATGAAGAAGATATTGGATTTATATCCCGCCCTCCACTCCGAAGAGTCTCAGAGCGGCTCACAATCTCCTTTCCCTTCCTCCCCCACAACAGACACCCTGTGAGGTAGATGAAGCTATTGGATTTATATCCCACCCTCCACTCCGAAGAGTCTCAGAGCGGCTCACAATCTCCTTTACCTTCCTCCCCCACAACAGACAACCCTGTGAGGTAGATGAAGATATTGGATTTATATCCCGCCCTCCACTCCGAAGAGTCTCAGAGCGGCTCACAATCTCCTTTACCTTCCTCCCCCACAACAGACACCCTGTGAGGTAGATGAAGATATTGGATTTATATCCCGCCCTCCACTCCGAAGAGTCTCAGAGCAGCTCATAATCTCCTTTACCTCGCCCCCCCCCCCACAACAGACCCCCTGTGAGGTAGAAGAAGATATTGGATTTATATCCCGCCCTCCACTCCAAAGAGTCTCAGAGCGGCTCATAATCTCCTTTAATAATCTTCTGTAAGGGAAGATCTTGCCTCACTAACCTGTTACATTTCTTTGAGGGAGTGAACAAACATGTGGACAAAGGAGACCCGATAGATATTGTTTACCTTGACTTTCAGAAAGCTTTTGATATAGTTCCTCATCAAAGGCTCCTTAGAAAGCTCGAGAGTCATGGAGTAAAAGGACAGGTCCTCTTGTGGATCAAAAACCGGCTAATTAATAGGAAGCAGAGAGTGAGTATAAATGGGCAGTCTTCACAGTGGAGGACGGTAAGCAGTGGAGTGCCGCAGGGCTCAGTACTGGGTCCCATGCTCTTTAACTTGTTCATAAATGATTTGGAGTTGAGAGTAGGCAGTGAAGTGGCCAAGTTTGCAGATGGCACTAAATTGTTCAGGGTGGTGAGAACCAGAGAGGATTGTGAGGAACTCCAAAGGGATCTGTTGAGGCTGGGTGAGTGGATGTCAACGTGGCAGATGATGTTCAATGTGGCCAAATGCAAAGTAATGCACATTGGGGCCAAGAATCCCAGCCACAAATACAAGTTGATGGGGTGTGAACTGGCAGAGACTGATCAAGAGAGAGATCTTGGGGTTGTGGTAGATAACTCACTGAAAATGTCAAGACAGTGTGCGATTGCAATAAAAAAGGCCAACGCCATATTGGGAATTATTAGGAAGGGAATTGAAAACAAATCAGCCAGTATCATAATGCCCCTGTATAAATTGATGTTGCGGTCTCATTTGGAATACTGTGTACAATTCTGGTCACCATACCTCAAAAAGGATATTATAGCATTGGAAAAAGTGCAGAAAAAGGCAACTAGAATGATTAATGGTTTGGGACACTTTCCCTATGAAGAAAAGTTGAAACGCTTGGGGCTCTTTAGCTTGGAGAAACGTCGACTGCGGGGTGACATGATAGAGGTTTACAAGATTATGCATGGGATGGAGAAGGTAGAGAAAGAAGTACTTTTCTCCCTTTCTCACAATACGAGAACTCGTGGGCATTCAATGAAATTGCTGAGCAGTCGGGTTAGAATGGATAAAAGGAGGTACTTCTTCACCCAAAGGGTGATTAACATGTGGAATTCATTGCCACAGGAGGTGGTGGCGGCTACAAGCATAGCCAGCTTCAAGAGGGGGTTAGAGAAAAATATGGAGCAGGGATAAAAATATGGAGCAGGCCACTGTGTGATACAGAGTGTTGGACTGGATGGGCCATTGGCCTGATCCAACACGGCTTCTCTTATATTCTTACGTTCTTTACCTTCCTCCCCCACAACAGACACCCTGTGAGGTGGGTGGGGCTGAGAGGGCTCTCACAGCAGCTGCTCTTTCAAGGACAACCTCTGCCAGAGCTATGGCTGACCCAAGGCCATTCCAGCAGCTGCAAGTGGAGGAGTGGGGAATCAAACCCGGTTCTCCCAGATAAGAGTTCTCACTCTTAACCACTACACAAAACTGGCTCTCTTGTATGCACACATACACTCAATGATGGAACTTTTGAAATGGTGAATTTGCACTCCAGCAATCCTTGCTGATTCCCCCTGCTGATTTCTGTTAGCGGAAGTCCGAACTCATTATTTCACAGTCCCTGCTCAAAATTATCCCCTCCCTTCACCTCTCAGCTGATGTTAAGCTGATTAAGGTATACAGTAATGAGGGCAACAGTGCCAAATTCAGTGGTCGCTAAAAATGAATAATCTAAGCTCAACTTGATCATCCCTTAAACTGGAAGAGGAGCTTGAATAGCCGAGGCTTATCAGAGCTCAGAGGCTAACGAAGGGCGGCCCCAGTTAAGAACATAAAAACCTAAGCAGAACCCTGCTGGATCAGACCAATAGTCCATCTAGTCCAGCCTCCTGTCTCACACAGTGGCCAGCCAGTTCCTCTGGAGGGCCGACAACAGGGCAGAGAGGCTGAGACCTTCCCCTGATATAGGAACAGCCCTGCTGGATCAGACCAGTGGCCCATCTAGTCCAACCTCCTGTCTCACCCAGTGGCCAACCGGTTCCTCTGGAGGGCCGGCAACAGGGCAGAGAGGCCAAGGCCTTCCCCTGATAAGAACATGAAAAGAGCCCTGCTGGATTAGACCAGGGAGGGTCCATCTAGTCCAGCCTCTTGCCTCACACAGTTCCTCTGGAGGGCCAACAGCAGGGCAGAGAGGCCGAGGCCTTCATAAGAACATCAGATGAGCCCTGCTGGATCAGACCAGTGAGGGTCCATCTAGTCCAGCCTCCTGTCTCACACAGTGGCCAACCAGTTCTTCTGGAGGGCCAACAACAGGGCAGAGAGGCTGAGGCCTTCCCCTGATAAAAACCTCAGAAGAGCCCTGCTGGATCAGACCAGGGAGGGTCCATCTAGTTCAGCCTCTTGTCTCACACAGTGGCCAACCAGTTCCTCTGGAGGGCCAACCAGAGGGCAGAGAGGCTGAGGCCTTCCCCTGAGAAGAACATCAGAAGAGCCCTGCTGGATCAGACCAGGGAGGGTCCATCTAGTTCAGCCTCTTGTCTCACACAGTGGCCAACTAGTTCCTCTGGAGGGCCAACAACAGCCACAGAGGCTGAGGCCTGCCCCTGATGTTGCCTCTCGGATTCAGAGGTTCAGTGCTACTGAATGTGGAGGTTCCCCTCAGTCACCATGGCTAGTAGCCACTAAGAGATTTCTCCTTCATGAATCTACTTAAATCCCTTTGAAAGCTGTTTATTCCTGTGGCCATCGCTACATCCTCTGGCAGCAAATTCCTCCTTTCGATCTCTCTCTGTGCAAAGTGCCATTTCCTTTTGTCTGTCTTGAACCCACTGCCCATCGGTTTCATTGGCCTTGGATGGGAGACCACCAAGGAAGAGCAGGGTTGCTCTGCAGGGGAAGAAGAAGAATGTAGATTTATACCCCACTCTTCTCTCTGAATCAGAGTCTCAGAGCGGCTTACAATCTCCTATGTCTTCTCCCCCCACAACAGGCACCCTGTGAAGTGGGTGGGGCTGTGAGAGCTCTCCCAGAAACTGCTCTTTCAAGGACAACTCCTACAAGAGCTATGGCTGACCCAAGGCCATTCCAGCAGGCACAAGTGGAGAAGTGGGGAATCAAACCCAGTTCTCCCAGATAAGAGTCCACACTTAACCACTACACCAAATGACAAACCACCTCTGCATGTCTCTTGGTGTGAAATCCCCATGAGGGGTTCCCATAAGTTGCCTAAGCCTATCATGAAGGCTAGCTTAACTTTATCAGAACTCAGAAGCTACGCAGGGTTGGCTCTGGTCGGCATTTGGATGGGAGACCATCAAGGAAGCCTACTGCATTATCCAGAGGCAGGCAATGCCAAACCACATCTCTTGCCTTGAAAACCCTAGGAAGGGTCACCATTGTCCTGGCTGATACTTGACATCTCTTAGTAATTACGGTAATAGACAAGATAAATCTCAGCAACACCCAGATTCGTTCTGATGAAAAACAACTAGTTCCTTCAGCCGTGAGAAGAAAACTTGGTTTACTTGATGGAGCAGAGATCCATCAGTGGCTATTAGCCACAAGGTATAGATAGAACACTCTGTTTGGAACAGCGATGCTCTGGATTTCTGGTGCTTGGGGGAAAACAATGGAAGAGCTTCTGGAGTTTTAGCCCTGTTGGTAGACCTTCTAACAGCACCTAGATTTTGGCCACTGTGTGACACAGAGCGTTGGACTGGATGAGCCATTGGTCTGATCCAACATGGCTTCTCTTCTGTTCTTATGTCTAGGGCACTGATGCTCTGTATTTTTGGAGCTGGGGGGAGAAGCAACAGTGGGAGGGCTTCTACTGTCCTGGCCCCATTGGTGGACCTCCTGATGGCACCTGGGTTTTTTTGGCCACTGTGTGACACAGAGTGTTGGACTGGAGGGGCCACTGGCCTGATCCAACATGGCTTCTCTTATGTTCTTATGTGACCCAGAGTGTTGGACTGGATGGGCCACTGGCCTGATCCAACATGGCTTCTCGGATGTTCTTATGTGACTCAGAGGGTTGGACTGGATGGGCAATTGGCCTGATCCAACATGGCTTCTCTTATGTTCTTATGTGACCCAGAGTGTTGGACTGGATGGGCCACTGGCCTGATCCAACATGGCCTCTCTTATGTGACTCAGAGTGTTGGACTGGATGGGCCATTGGCCTGATCCAACATGACTTCTCCTATGCTCTTATGTTCTCTTAGCCACAAGGTCTAGATGGAATGCTCTGTCTGGGGCAGTGATGCTCTGTCTTCTAGGTGCTTGGGGAGCAACAATGGGAAGGCTTCTGGAGTTCTGGCCCTACTGGTGGATCTCCTAATGATACCTGGGTTCGGGCCACTATGTGACACAGACTGGATTGATCCAACATGGCCTGATCCAACATTGGCCTGATCCAACATGGCTTCTCTTATGTTCTTATGTTTGCCTGCTTTTTTAACAGATGGGGGTGGAGTCTTGCCCCCTGGCCAAACTAGCAACTGACTAGCGATGAGAAATACATGCACAGAAATTAGTACTGGGACAGCGGGGGACAAAACAAAAAATATAACTTAACAACTGATCAGGGTGTCAGTTTAGTCTTCCGTTAAATCAAGCAGGAACAAAATCAAAGGCATTAGGGTTTGTAGAATCTTTCGGGATCAAGTGCCGTGTTCTACTGGAGAAAGTTTTCCTTCCAGACGTTTCGTTCTCAGCTGCGGAGAACCTCCTCAGTGGCGTTGCAGCCGGAGCAGGCTCTCAGACCTTCTTGGCTGCTGTGCGTTGAGTTCCGAAAGATTCTACAAACCCTAATGATGTTACCAGCCATGAAAACCTGAAATCTTTGATAAAATCAAAGGCCTTCATAAATTTGGAACTCCCCCTGGAGTCGTAGACTATAGCCGCTTCAGCCTGAGATGGGAGTCTTCGAAACGTTCCCACTGCTGGGCTGAAAAGATCTAACGATTCAAAGGACTAAACATCAAATCAGAATGCCAGACATGAAAGAAGAAACACTGGCATTCCTCATCTGCTTTTGGGACCGTGGACCGTCAGAACCTGCTCTGAAGGGAAGTGGAACTTTGGGGCACATCAGGAGAAGAAAGGAAGTTGAGGTCCTGTACCGCCCAGGGTTCTTCCTCATCTGTTCAGAGATGCCAGGACAGGACTTCAGGAGCTAGACAAATGACAGAAAAACTACAAACGGGACAGAGTATTCCAAAGAGCAAGGCGGTGGGGGCCCTGACCTGGATACCCTAGGCTGAATGAATGAATGAATGAATGAATGAATGAATGAATGAATGAAGATGATGATGATGATGATGATGATGATATTGGATCTATATCCCGCCCTCCACTCTGAATCTCAGAGCGGCTCACAGTCTCCTTTATCTTCCTCCCCCACAACAGACACCCTGTGAGGTGGGTGGGGCTGAGAGGGCTCTCACAGCAGCTGCCCATTCAAGGACAACTCCTACGAGAGCTATGACTGACTCAAGGCCATTCCAGCAGCTGTAAGTGGAGGAGTGGGGGAATCAAAACCCAGTTCTTCCAGATAAGAGTCCACACACTTAACCAGTACACCAAATTGGCTCTCATGTTCTGTCTAAAAATGGAGAAACAAACTTATCCCTCTATATTTGATGGAATGAACATCAAAAGAACATATGGATCACTGATTCCACTTCTTCCATGAATCACTGATTCCACTTCTCCCATGAAGTAAAGGCAACATCTGTCTTCATATGGAAGGAAGGAATGAATGTTTATTTACAGTCAAGGGCCATTATTTACAAGCCACAGGCCATTAACGATAATAGGAAAGGAAAGGTCCCCTGCGCAAGCACCAGTCGTTTTCGACTCTGGGGTGACGTTGCTTTCACAACATTTTCACGGCAGACTTTTTATGGGGTGGTTTGCTATTGCCTTCCTCAGTCATCTACACTTTCCCCCCAGCAAGCTGGGGACTCATTTGACCGACCTTAGAAGAATGGAAGGCTGAGTCAACCTCGAGCCAGCTACCTGAAAACCCAATACATCCTTATTAAAGCCACCATAAATATTCCAAGAAGTATACTTGAATATAAAAACCTTCCAACCTTATAAGAATCCAGAAAGTCTAAAGTCTAAAGTAAGTCTAAAATGTCAAATAACAAATGTCTATAAAATCATATGAATCATACAATTCAGGCAGGTCATATAAATTTCCTATTGTGGAATTCTACCAGATGGCAACAGAATTTAGCTATTTGTCTGGAGAGCTGCGGGTTTTCGTCAGTTAAGTTTCCCCCAGGCAGGCCTTGTCTGCATCCGCTATGGTTCTGTCTAAAGACTTGGAAACAAACTTATCCTTATATTTTCGATGGGCTATTTTTTGTAGAAAAAGCACAGCAGGAACTCATTTACATGTTAGGTTACACACCCCTCACACCAAGCTAGCCGGAACTACATTCCTATGCATACATTCCTGGTGTAGGAGAGTCAGATTGGTGTAGTGGTTAAGTGTGCGGACTCTTATTTGGGAGAACTGGGTTTGATTCCCCACTCCTCCGCTTGCACCCGCTGGAATGGCCTTGGGTCAGCCATAGCTCTGGCAGAGGTTGTCCTTGAAAGGGCAGATGCTGTGAGAGCCCTCTCAGCCCCACCCACCTCCCAGGGTGTCTGTTGGGGGGGGGAAGGGAAAGGAGATTGTGAGCCGCTCTGAGACTCTTCGGAGTGGAGGGAGGGATATAAATCCAATATCATCTTCTTCTTCCTGTTCAGAAAAAGCCTTGGAAACAAGGATTTTTATAATTTTCCCCCTCCCTCCCTGAGTTGAAGAGTTGAATTTTTTAATCATCAAAGCATTGTGTTTGATGGCCCTTTGGGATAGACACTGTGCAATACCGTTGCCCTCAAGCCAAGCAGGAATGCAAATGTGGCAACTAGCATGGGTAGACATCACACCCTTTGAACCCTGGCCAAGCCAGCTGGAACCCTAGCCAAGCCAGCCGGAACTGTGTTCATGTGCGTTCCTGTTCAAAAATAGACCACATTGATGGAACGGACATCGGAAGAACATATGGGTCATTGATTCCACTTCTCCCATGGAGCAAGGGCAACATCTGTCTTCATATGCAATCTTCCTACGCTCCCCATTGAGCACCTTTGAAGGAATTACCAGATATCGAGCCAAAGTAAATGCTCTTCTATAACAGGGGTGGCCAATGGTAGCTCTCCAGGTTCTTTTTTGCCTACAACTCCCATCAGCCCCAGCCGTTGGCCATGCTGGCTGGGGCTGATGGGAGTTGAAGGCAAAAAACATCTGGAGAGCTACCGTTGGTCACCCCTGTTCAATAAGATGGGACCTCCAGATAAGTGAGGTATTTGGTTATCCTCATGACATGTTTGGACTCAATGGTTGCCAGAAAAGAAGGAGGAGGAGGAGGAGAAGGAGGAGTAGGAGAAGAAGACAACAATGACTGCAGATTTATACCCCGCCCTTCTCTCTGAATCAGAGACTCAGAGCAGTTTACAAACTCCTTTATCTCCGTCTCCCACATCAGACACCCTGTGAGGTGGGTGGGGCTGAAAGAGCTCTCCCAGCAGCTGCCCTTTCAAGGACAACTTCTGCCAGAGCTATGGCTGACCCAAGGCCATTCCAGCAGGTGCAAGTGGAGGAGTGGGGAATCAAACCTGGTTCTCCCAGATAAGAATCCACACACTTAACCACTACACCAGCTGGCTCTCTATTAGAGCTATGGCTGACCCAAGGCCATTCCAGCAGCTGCAAGTGGAGGAGTGGGGAATCAAACCTGGTTCTCCCAGATAAGAGTCCACACACTTAACCGCTACACCAAAAGATACCCCAGGCTACTCTGATCTCCTCAGATCTTGGAAGCTAAGCAGGCTCAGTCCTGATGTGTCCTTAGATGAGAAATCTCCAAGGAAGTTTAGGGTTGCTTTTATTGCTTTGACCTGGACGGCCCAGGCTAACTTGATCTCCTCAGATCTTTGGAAACTAAGCAGGGTCAGCCCAGGCTAGGATTTGGATGGGAGACCACCAAGGAAGCTCCACGGTTGCTACGCTGGGAGGCTATGGCAAACCACCTCCATTCCTCTCTTGCCTTGAAAATTCTACAATCAGTCAACACAAGCGCAACCAAGAAGATGGAGCAAAAATTACTGACTTGATTTTCGGCCCAGCAAGATCTTACATAACAGAGGAGCTTTCTTTTAAAAAGTGGAAACCATTCGTGGAAGGTGGTGAATTTCAATGTGGACAGCAATAGAGAACACAGGAAAAATTACTCCTCCGTTTGGTGTAATGGTTAAGTGCGCGGACTCTTATCTGGCAGAACCGGGTTTGATTCCCCACTCCTGCACTTGCACCTGCTGGGATGGCCTTGGGTCAGCCACAGTGGTTAAGTGGGCGGACTCTTATCTGGGAGAACCGGGTTTGATTCCCCACTCCTCCACTTGCACCTGCTGGGATGGCCTTGGGTCAGCCACAGTGGTTAAGTGGGCGGACTCTTATCTGGGAGAACCGGGTTTGATTCCCCACTCCTCCACTTGCACCTGCTGGGATGGCCTTGGGTCAGCCACAGTGGTTAAGTGGGCGGACTCTTATCTGGGAGAACCGGGTTTGATTCCCCACTCCTCCACTTGCACCTGCTGGAATGGCCTTGGGTCAGCCACAGTGGTTAAGTGGGCGGACTCTTATCTGGGAGAACCGGGTTTGATTCCCCACTCCTCCACTTGCACCTGCTGGAATGGCCTTGGGTCAGCCATAGTGGTTAAGTGGGCGGACTCTTATCTGGGAGAACCGGGTTTGATTCCTCACTCCTCCAGTTGCAGCTGCTGGAATGGCCTTGAGTCAGCCATAGTGGTTAAGTGGGCGGTTTCTTATCTGGGAGAACTGGGTTTGATTTCCACTTCTCCACTTGCACCTGCTAGCATGGCCTTGGGTCAGCTATAGCTCTGGCAGAGGTTGACCTTGAAAGGGCAGCTGCTGTGAGAGCTCTTTCAGCCCCACCCACCTCACAGGGTGTCTGTTGTGGGAAAGAAGATAAAGGAGATTGTGAGCTGCTCGGACACTCTGATTCAGAGAGAAGGGCAAGGTATAAAACTGCAGTCTTCTTTTAGCGTCTGCAGTCTGTTTGTCCCTCCTTAACAACTGAGTCCGAATTTCTCCACATCTCTGTTGCATTTTCCATAGCAGGTTCGTCTGCTAATCCAAGTTGTATAGCTATTAAAGAATAGGATGGAAATGGTATCACTAACTGCTTAATAATGACAATTTTATTCACCATCTCTGCATCTGAAGAGCCATTTTGGTGTGGTGGTTAAGTGCGGGAATCGGGTTCACTTTCCCACTCCTCCACTTGCAGCTGCTGGAATGGCCTTGGGTCAGCCATACCTCTGGCAGAGGTTGTGCTTGAAAGGGCAGCTGCTGTGAGAGTTCTCTCAGCCCCACCTACCTCACAGGGTGTCTGTTGTGGGGGAGGAAGGCAAAGGAGATTGTGAGCCGCTCTGAGACTCTTTGGAGAGGAGAGCGGGATATAAACTCCAATATCTTCTAACTCACTGGGTGTCTGTTGTGGGGAGCGGGGAGGTAAAGGAGATTGTGAGCCACTCTGAGACTCTTCGGAGTGGAGGGCAGGACATAAATCCAATATCTTCATCTACCTCACAGGGTGTCTGTTGTGGGGGAGGAAGGTAAAGGAGATTGTGAGCCGCTCTGAGACTCTTCGGAGTGGAGGGCGGGATATAAATCCAATATCTTCATCTACCTCACATGGTGTCTGTTGTCGGGGAGGAAGATAAAGGAGATTGTAAACCGCTCTGAGGCTCTGAGATTTGGAGTGGAGGGCAGGATATAAATCCAATATCATCATCATCATCATCATCTTCTTCTTCATGCAATTAAATATCTTATTTCACTAGTAGAGTTTACATCTTATGCAATTAAATCCAAAACTATTTGAAACGTTCTATTTATACATCTCCACATATATCTCCATCGATACAACGTAATCAGATCGTATATTTCCAACAGTCGTAAAGTGCCGGTAAATGTCCCAGTCCACATCTCATTACACAACTCCATTCTATAAACAAAAGTCCTTCAAACAGAATACTCAGAAAGTCGTTTAACGAGACAAAAGACTCCGGAAGACAATAAAAACAGAGGAATGCCGAAGTCTCTCAAGGTCTTTTTCGAGAGGTAGGATTTCTTCCTCGCCAATAATTTTATACAGAACGGTAAAGCCTTCTGCAGACGAAAGAGTGGTCAAAAATAAACTGACCGCCACACTGGCTCTTTGGGCCCACCTTACCTGGGCCCACCCACTTTTAAAAAAAAACTTGGCGGGTGCCAGGGAAGGTGATGGTGGTCAGGTCACCATGGTGCTCCTGAGCACCATGTTTGGAACCCCTGCGATACGGGGGTCACCGTAAGTCAGCTGTGAGTTGACGACCAAAAAAGAGAGAGAGAATTGTTACTTGCAGGGCTTTTTTCGGTAGCAGGCATTCCTTTGCCTATTAGGCCACGCCTCCCTGACGTAGCCAAGAGCTTACAGGGTTCTTAGTGCAGGGCCTTCTGTAAGCTCCAGGAGGATTGGCTACATTAGGGGGGTGTGGCCTAATAGGCAAAGGAGGTCCTGCTAGAATTCCTTACAGGGCTCTTCTGACAGGGCCTACTGGAAGCTCCAGGAGGATTGGCTACATCAGGGGTGTGTGGCCTAATATGCAAAGGAGGTCCTGCTAGAATTCCTTACAGGGCTCTTAGTACAGGGCCTACTGGAAGCTCCAGGAGGATTGGCTATATCAGGGGTGTGTGGCCTAATATGCAAAGGAGGTCCTGCTAGAATTCCTTACAGGGCTCTTCGTACAGGGCCTGCCGTAAGCTCCAGAAGGATTGGCTACATCAGGGGTGTGTGGCCTAATATGCAAAGGAGGTCCTGCTAGAATTCCTTACAGGGCTCTTCGTACAGGGCCTGCTGTAAGCTCCAGAAGGATTGGCTACATCAGGGGGGTGTGGCCTAATAGGCAAAGGAGGTCCTGCTACAAAAAAAAGCCCTGGTCTTCAAGCAACGGAGATCAGTTCCCCTGGACAAAATGGCTGTTTTGGAAGGTGGATTCTAGGGCATTCTACCCCCCCCCTTCCCCACACCCTGCTGTCCTCAGGCATAAGTGCCACGTGGAACACACTGCCACAAGGCACAGTTTGAAAGGGTATTAGACCAATTCACGGAAGATAGCTGTCAGCCAGTACCTCATTGTTATGAGGGACTGTATCTCTGAAGGGCAGTTAACTGGGGAACTTTTTAGCTTCTTCCCGCATTTGGGCCAGGGATGGCGGTATTCAGTTTTCTATTGTGCAAAAGAGGACGCTAGACTAGAGCAGAGGTGGCCAACGGTAGCTCTCCAGATGTTTTTTGCCTACAACTTCTATCAGCCCCAGCCAGCATGGCCAATGGCTGGGGCTGATGGGAGTTGTAGGCAAAAAACATCTGGAGAGCTACCCCAGGCCTAGAGGGATCCTTGGACTGATCCATTAAAATTCTTCTTTGGACCTTGAGGCAGAGCCAATCTCTGAGGAATTTCACAGCCCTGCCCAGAGCTCTGTTTGGTGTAGCGGTGAAGTGTGCGGACTCTTACCCGGGAGAATCTGGGTTCGATTCCCCACTCCTCCACTTGCCCCTGCTGGAATGGCCTTGGGTCAGCCATAGCTCTGGCAGAGGTCATCCTTGAAAGGGCAGCTTCTGGGAGAGCCCTCTCAGCCCCACCCACCTCACAGGGTGTCTGTTGTGGGGGGGGGGGGAGGTAAAGGAGATTGTGAGCCGCTCTGAGACTCTTCGGAGTGGAGACTCTGAGTGGAGGGCGGAATATAAATCCAGTGTCTTCAATGTCTCTGTTTAGGATTGGCAGGTAAAAGAGGAAGACCAAGAGCTTCCAGGGCTCTAAGTACAGGGCCTACTGTAAGCTCCAGGAGGATTGGCTACATCAGGGCTGTGTGGCCTAATAGGCAAAGGAGTTCCTGCTACCAAAAAAAAGTGCCCTGGTTACTTGACCGTTCTTCAGATTTGACTTTGGGACCCACGCGGCTGCCAACTCCTTCCAGCTTCCGTTAGCCTCAGTCAACGTGAGCATGTCCACCGATGGCTTCTCTTCCTCTTTTCGGTCAGTCCTGATAGGCCCCCTCCCCCCCGCCTTGCAACAATAGAGGGCCTTTTTATCCCATTTGGAACAGAAAACGCTGGGACGTGCCGACTTACCAAGGATCGCCGCCGATCCTGCCGCTGCCTCCGAAGATAAGACGTCTCAGGACACAGCCCTGGACGGCCGCCAGAACTCCGCACGGTCCCCCCTAAATGGCATCATCACGTGAAGGAGGAAGGCAAAGAGAGGGGGGGTGGCTTGAGGCTGGTCTGTGGCATTTGGGGAAGCCCCACTGCAATTTCCCGGTCCCCTAAACCCCATTTCCCCGCCCCCCCCCCCGCTTTGGCCGCAGTGCTGTATTCGTAACCGAAAGGCCGCATCCTTTCCCGCTTTCCTGAAAAACCCCAAGTGCGTGGCCGTGATAACATCACAGGGACACTGTTCCTTTTGTTCCGCTCTCGGGGAAGAAAACAACAGGCTAGTTTCCTGGCGGCTAAATTACCTGACCAAATGTCACAGGACGGTGCGGGTTTTCTACGGTGGGTTCGGAAGGCCGACTGCTATGAGCCTAAGAGTTTTTATGCAGACGTTCAGCCAGTTTCGCTGGGATTTTTGTTTTGGGGAAAGGAGTGCTGGATTTCGTTCCAGAGCCCTGGCCGGGACAATTCCTGGATGACATCTGCGCAATGCGTGGCGGATAGGGTTGCCAGGTCCAATTTAAGAAATATCTGGGGACTTTGGGGGTGCAGCCAGGAGGCTTTGGGGTGGAGCCAGGAGACTTTGGGGGCTTGGCCCAGGGGCAAGGTTGTGACAAGCATTATTGAACTCCAAAGGGAGTTCTGGCAGAAAAATTTCCAAAAGAAGATAGAACTCTAATTTGGTATTTGCTCTCAGCTGCTAGGACATTGTATGCGCAGTTGTGGAAGCAAGAAAAAATACCAGAGAAATGGGACTGGATCGTGAAAGTTTTATCGTAGCGTGAGATGGACAAATTAACAAGAACTTTAAGAGACTACGACTTGGACGTGTTTACAAAGGAGTGGAAGAAATTTAGAGGATATATAGAGCAAGAGTGGAACGTAAAAAGACATTGGACAATCTTTTAATATGAATGTGAGAAAAGAAAGATATTGAGTTTTGATTGGTTAAGGGTCCCTTTATCATTGAACTTAAGTATATAACCTCGGCGGGAGTCTAGTAACGGAGGGAGAGGGGATTGAAAATATCATATGGGTTAGAGATAGTAAGGATATAGTTAGATATTGTAACCATATGTTATCAATAAAATTGTTTAAAACAAAGGGAGTTCTGGCCATCGCATTAAAAGGGACTGCCCACCTTTTAAATGCCTTCCCTCCTTTGGAAATAATGAAGGATAGAGACACCGTCTTTGGGGGCTCCTAGAATTGCACTCCTTGGTCCAATCTTTTTGATACACGGAGGGTGTTTTGTGGAGAGGTACTGGATGCTATGCTGCGAATTTGGTGCCTCTACCTCAAAAAACAGCCCCCCCCCCAGAGCCGCAGATACCCATAGATCAATTCTCCATTATACTATGGGAACCAGTCTCCATAGGGAATAATGGAGTGCCCAGCAGACATGTCCCTCCTCCCACCCCTGCTTTCTGATGACCCTGAAGCGGGGGGAGGGCCTCCAAACCAGGGGATCCCCTGCCCCCACCTGGGGATTGGCAACCCTAGTTGTGGACAAGGGGCGTGGCCCAGTGGCAGAGTGTCTGCTTGGCATGCAGAAGGTCCCAGGTTCAGTCCCTGGCATCGCCGGTTGAAAGGGTGGGATGAAAAAAATGGCTACCTTGAGTCCTTGCAGTTTAGGCTTACCACGTCTTATTCTGGCCCCTCAGCTGGAGCCCATAGGAACTCTGGGATTGGAGGCAGACATGAAGGCCCGGCTCCAGGGGCAGAGGTAGGGTTCCCAGGTCCTATGAACCACCAGCAGGGAAAAAGGGGAAGGGTTGCCAAAACCAGATTGAAAAACTGGAGATTTGAGGATGGAGTCTGAGGAGAACGAGGACCTCAGTGGATACGCCACAGAGCAGGGGTGGCCAAATTGCGGCTTGGGAGCCACACGAAGCTCTTTCCAACATACTGGGTGGCTCTCAAGAGGTCAAGGAGGAATTTAATGCAGGCTTGCTTTCAAGTAAGTGGGCTTAGCATCGGGACTTCAGGCAGCCTTTCAGCACTGACCCATAGGCAGGCGACTATTTCTGCCATGTGTGAAGTGGGGAAGGAGGGGGAAAGAGGCAGGCATATTTCCCCCTTAGTTTCATAGCTCTTGCAGGAGCTGTATTGACCAACCTTGGAGCCAAGGCAAAGAGAGATGCATAATGATACAAATGGTGGTCAGTGATTTATACGGTACATGTGTGCTTCCTTCTCCCATCGGTGCCAAAAAATAATTCCCTAACGTTTCCTTACGCTGGTCTTATGGGGACTGTTACTCCCAGCTTTTGTTTTGTTTTTTTTAAAAGTCGCCTTCTGGCTTGGCCATGAAATCAAGTGCATAGATATGTACCTTATCTTTCCTTGCAAAGCAAGAGAGATGCATAATGATACAAATGGTGGTCAGCGATTTATATGATACATGAATGCTTCCTTCTCCCATCGGTGCCAAAAAATAATTCCCTAACCTTTCCTTACGCTGGTCTTATGGGGACTGTTACTCCCAGCTTTTTTTTTTTTAAAGTCTCCTTCTGGCTTGGCCATGAAATCAAATGCATAGATATGCATCTTATCTTTCCTTGCAAAGCAAGTATTAAGATAAATAATAAAGACATGTATGTAATATTTGTTTCCCCCACCTATTTATGCTCAACCCCTGTCCATTCCATCATCTATTTGTATGCAATCCTTGTTCATCTCCTTGAGCACCACCCCTGTTCATTCTGGGGAGTGGTGGTCTTTAAAAGAGTCCCACAGATACTGCCTTTTGCTTCGACGTTACCTTTTTCTGCACGATGCCGTACTTCAGTTCTGGGACGTCGCTGAACACGAAGCTCTGGATTTTCCACTCCTCGCTGAAGCAGCCAAGGCTGGAGCCGAACAAAAGGATTTTTAGGTCCTTCGTTAAAAGAGGAAACAGAAAGCGGGAGGAGGGAGAGAATGAGTGAAAAGAAGGGGATGGGGAGAGATCGTGCCCACCCACCCCCCTTCCTGTGTACAAAAGAAAGGCAAACGGAGATCTATTTTTACAGCCCTTTCCAAGAAGAAAGGAGAAACCTGGTCGCACAGCGCCTGATGCCCGCCTCTCCGCCCTTCTAATTCCCTGTTTTATAAATACGGCACGTTGTTGGATTATTCAGCCGTGCAGTCAGCTTTTCCTTGTCTTGCCGTGTTTCCTTGTTTTGTGTCTCTGCCAGGGTGTCAGCTGGCCCAATGGCAAGTGGGGCCTGTAGGCCCCTGATGAAGTGGGGCCCCTTAAACATTAGGCAATGTGTTAAAAATGTTCATGACCTTTTAGAAGCTTGAAAATATAACAGAAGTCCCAATATTATTACTTTAAGAACATAAGAAAAACCCTGTTGGATCAGGCCAATGGCCCCTCCAGTCCAACATTCTGTGTCACATAAGAACAGAAGAGAAGCCATGTTGGATCAGGCCAAGGTCCATCCAGTCCAACACTCTGTGTCACATAAGAACAGAAGAGAAGCCATGTTGGATCAGGCCAATGGCCCATCCAGTCCAACACTCTGTGTCACATAAGAACATAAGAGAAGCCATGTTGGATCAGGCCAATGGCCCATCCAGTCCAACACTGTGTGTCACATAAGAACAGAAGAGAAGCCATGTTGGATCAGGCCAATGCACCCTCCAGTCCAACACTCTGTGTCACATAAGAACATAAGAGAAGCCCTGTTGGATCAGGCCAATGGCCCATCCAGTCCAACACTCTGCGTCACATAAGAACACAAGAGAAGCCATGTTGGATCAGGCCAATGGCCCATCCAGTCCAACACTGTGTATCACATAAGAACAGAAGAGAAGCCATGTTGGATCAGGCCAAGGCCCATCCAGTCCAACACTCTGTGTCACATAAGAACAGAAGAGAAGCCATATTGGATCAGGCCAATGGCCCATCCAATCCAAAACTCTGTGTCACATAAGAACATAAGAGAAGCCATGTTGGATCAGGCCAACGGCCCATCCAGTCCAACACTCTGTGTCACATAAGAACAGAAGAGAAGCCATGTTGGGTCAGGCCAATGGCCCATCCAGTCCAACACTCTGTGTCACATAAGAACAGAAGAGAAGCCATGTTGGATCAGGCCAATGGCCCATCCAGTCCAACACTCTGTGTCACATAAGAACATAAGAGAAGCCATGTTGGATCAGGCCAATGGCCCTTCCAGTCCAACACTCTGAGTCACATAAGAACATAAGAGAAGCCATGCTGGATCAGGCCAATGGCCCATCCAGTCCAACACTCTGTGTCACATAAGAACATAAGAGAAGCCATGTTGGATCAGGCCAAGGTCCATCCAGTCCAACACTCTGTGTCACATAAGAACATAAGAGAAGCCATGTTGGATCAGGCCAATGGCCCATCCAGTCCAACACTCTGTGTCACATAAGAACATAAGAGAAGCCATGTTGGATCAGGCCAATGGCCCATCCAGTCCAACGCTCTGTGTCACACAGGGGCCAAAAAACCCAAGTGCCATCAGGAGGTCCATCAGTGGGGCCAGGACACCTCCCAGTGTGCCCCACCCCAAGCACCAAGAATACAAAGCATCACTGCTCCAGTCATACAAACATCAGAGAAGCCATGTTGGGTCAGACCAATGGCTGATCCAGTCCAACACTCTGTGTCACACAGTGGTTAAAAACAAACAAACAGGTGCCATCAGGAGGTTCATAAGTGGGGCTAGAAGCCCTTCCACTTTGCCCCCCCCCCCACACCCAAGCACCAAGAATACAGAGCATCACTGCCCCAGACAGTTCCAATAATATGCTGCGGCTAATAGTCACTGATGGACCTCTGCTCCATATGTTTTCCAATCCCCTCTTGAAGCTGTCTATGCTTGTAGCCGCCACCACCCCCTGTGGCAGTGAATTCCACATGTTAATTACCCTTTGGGTGAAGGACTTCCTTTTATCCGTTCTAATCCATTCAGCAATTTCATCGAATGTCTACGAGTTCTTGTATTGTGAGAAAGGGAGAAAGTACTTCTTTCTCTACTTTCTCCACCCCATACATAATCTTGTAAACCTCTCATGTCACCCCACAGTCGACGTTTCTCCAAGCTAAAGAGCCCCAAGCGTTTTAACCTTTCTTCATAGGGAAAGTGTTCCCAACCTTTAATCATTCTAGTTGCCCTTTTCTGGACTTTCTCCAATGCTGTAATATCCTTTTGGAGGTGCAGTTTTTGAGGTACTGTAATCAACGTTCCCTCTAAGCTGCGGAGTCTTGTGAGCAAAAATTCTACTTTGTGAGCTGCTGGCATTAAAGGTGTGAGCTACTGCAAAAGTAACTGTGCTCTGGGGTCATTCATCCTTCCTGAGCAAAGACAAAAAAGTGAGAGCTGCCGGCTAGAAATCAGTGAGCTAGCTCCCGCTAACTCAGCTTACAGGGAACACTGATTGTCACGCAGCTAAAATGTACGTTGTATTTAGGGTCGCCAGCCTCCAGGTGGGGCCTGGGGATCTATCTCCCTCTTTTCCAACTGATCTCCAGCTGGCAGAGATCAGCTCCCCTGGAGAAAATGCAATCTGCATTTACATTTAGTATCTACTGCATACTGCCAGCAATATGTGCAATATATGTACACTCTCATTCCTAAAATATATATACATTTATTTTGCAAAAGTTTTAACTGTACCTTTTCCCCACTGATGTATTCTTTGAAAAAATGTATTTATTTCTTAGACCAATTAAATGATAGCCTCATGGGTTTTTTTTTTTTGGCAGAAAACGCCCAGCAGGAACTCATTTGCATTTTAGGCCACACACCCTGACCTCACCATTGTTTTCCACAGGGCCTTTTTTGTAGAAAAGGCTCTTCAGGAACTCATTTTAGGACACACCCCCTGTCATCACCATTGTTTTGCGCAGGGCCTTTTTGTAGAAAAGGCTCTTCAGGAACTCCTTTGCATTTTAGGCCACACCCCCTGACCTCTCCATTGTTTTGTGCAGGGCCTTTTTGTAGAAAAGGCTCTTCAGGAAGTCATTTGCATATTAGGCCACACCCCCTGGTGCCAAGCCAGCCGGAACGGCATTCCTGTATGTTCCTGCTCAAAAAACCCCCCTGGATAGCCTTATAGTTGTGGGTGGGCCCCCTACGTCTCCTGGCAACCAGTATTTTTAGACCCAGCCTGCCACTGACTGCAGGAGGCTTGGGGGTGGGTGGGGGACTCCAGGCGCCTTCAATCACGGTTCAGGATGACTCCGTCAAACCTAATCATAAGGCAAACAGAGGGCCAATGGGTGGCCCTCCAGTAGAGGCCGGAAGCATAATACAACTGCAAAGCGCTCTTCCAAGAGGGATCCCAGTTCTGCCCCCTCCCGTTGGCTTGATCTGCTTCCTAATGTTTGTTTGAACTGGGATTTCTCATTTGATTCATATTTGCTTTTTCCTCGACGCCTCTGTCGGATATAAGCCATTCTCTAAGCGCTGTTTTCCAGCTCTGTTACATGATGGGCCATTCGCTCGGCTTGTCTAATCACTGGGGTGCAGAGACAGCGACCGGCTGCACTCCCTGCATTTCCGGATGTGTCGGATGCTGGCAGTTTAGTGTAGTGGTGAAGTGTGCGGACTCTTGTCTGGGAGAACCAGGTTTGATTCCCCAAGTTAGGAGCAATGTTCCCTCTAAGAAGAGCCGGCAGCAGAGGTTTAGAGCATGCGTTGATCTGTGTCTGAAACCAAGTCACTGCGGCTCCAGAAAACGGTGAGAAAAGAGGCTGACGAAGTATTTATTTATTTATTATTTATTACATTTGATTTATATCCCGCCCTCTCCGCAAGCGGACTCAGGGCGGCTCACATGAGACAAGTGAAACCGTGAGGACTCCTTTCTATACGGTTCCTCCTTATTCTCTCCATTACAACGTCACAAGTGGAACTTTTAAGGACTCCACCCTGCAGCACTTACTTATGAACTTTGCTAAGGCTGTTTCCTCTGTTGAAATTTCAAAGTGTGTGAACTGGGGGAGTACAAATACCTTATTGTTCCTTTGTCCTTTTTTTTTGTCTTATATTTACACTAAATCAAATGCATGTACACACACTGAGAGTGTGAATATCTTTATTGCTGACCGGTGGTTTTTGTAAATATTCCATTTGTGTATCGGTACTTATTTATATTAGGATTTATACCCCGCCCTTCTCACCTAAGTGTCTCAGGGCGGCTTACAGCATAATAATTCAAACACTTCAGTTTAAAACATTTAAAAATACAATTAACCATAAATTAATAAAAACAAGATAGAATAAAACCGGCGGTCTATAGATGCATTTTGTTCCATCCAAGATATTTTCATTGTCAGTTAATATTATAGGCCTGCCGGAAGAGGGCTGTCTTACAGGCCCTGCGGAATTGCCCTAGATCCCGCAGGGTCCGCACCTCTTCCGGCAGCTGGTTCCACCAAAAAGGTGCCGTTATTGAGAAGGCCCAATCCCTGGTGGATTTTAGGCGGGCCTCCTTTGGCCCGGGGACTACCAACAGGTTTTGCGAACCTGAACGTAGTACTCTCTGGGGAACGTGTGGGGAGAGACGGTCCCCTAAGGTAGGCAGGTCCTAGGCCATATAGGGCTTTAAAGGTAATGACCAACACCTTGTACCGGACTCGGAATATTACTGGCAGCCAGTGCAGACCCTGGAGCCCCGGCCGAATGTGCTCCCGTCTTGGGAGCCCTAATAGCAGCCGGGCAGCAGCGTTCTGCACCAACTGCAGTTTCCGGGTCCGGCACAAGGGTAGCCCCATGTAGGGGGCATTACAGTAGTCCAGCCTCGAGGTGACCGTAGCATGAATCACTGTTGCCAGGTCGTCACGTTCCAGGAAGGGGGCCAACTGCCTCGCCCGCCTAAGATGAAAAAAACCGGACTTGGCAGTGTATCGGTACCAGTTACTTATATTATAATAGAAGGAAGAGGGGCTTGGCTCAGTAGCTCCGCTGTGTGATTGAGAGCCTGGCAAAGCAAGCTCTCCCTCCTCTCCTTCCTCCCTAAGGAAGGAGCCTCAGTCAGTTGAGAAAACAGAGGCTTTGCTCTGTAGCTCCTGTGCGATTGCGCAAGCCTGGCAAAGCAAGCTGTGATGCAGAAGGAAGCAAGAGAGGGAGAAGGAAGAAGATGACAGCCAATTGCTTGGGGGCCTGATAGGAGCCCTCTAGGGGCCTGATTTAGCCCCCTGGCCACATGTTTGACACTCCTGCCGTAGAGTCCATCCTCCAGAACAGCCATTTCATCCAGGGGAACTGATCTCTGTTGCTTGGAGAGAAATTGTAATTCTGGGATTACAATGCAATTCAGCCCCCATTTTTTTGTTTTTGAATGATGTGCCTCCAACTTCAGCAAACCATGCATGAACGTCTGGCCCAGGGGTAGGGAACGTTGGCTCTCCAGATGTTTTTTGCCTACAACTCCCATCAGCCCCAGCCAGCATGGGCAATGGCTGGGGCTGTTGGGAGTTGTAGGCAAAAAAACATCTGGAGAGCCAACGTTCCCTACCCCTGGCTCTGGCCCAAATGGCTGGAGGTGCAAGTGGCCAAGATGGAGGTTCGAACCGGGAAAAAACTAACGTTCAGAGGACGGGAATTCTAGGGAAGGGCTCAGGAGGACAACCGTGAGAGCTGACAGCATGGAGGCAGGCAGGGCTAGGCAGGAGGAATGTGTGTGTAGCTAGACATGCTTTGCATACCGAAAGTCCTAGTCTCAATCCCTGGAATCTCCAGCAAAAAAGCTTTGAGGCAGGAAAACAGCCCGGAACCTTGGAGAGCTGCCACCAACAAACACAGCACGCATTATTGAGCTATGCAGACCCATGATCTGACCCCTTGACGAAGAAGCTTTTCCCACTCCTAACAGTGAACTCGACACATGAAGTCATGAAGCTGCCTTCTACTGAACCAGACGCTGGGTCCATCAAGGTCAGCATTGTCTACTCAGATTGGCAGCCGCTCTCCAGGGTCTGAGGCAGATGGTCTTTCCCATCACCTACTGCCTGGTCCTTTAACTGGAGATGCCGGGGATTGACCTTCTGCATGCCAAGCAGATGCTCTAACACTGAGCCCTGACCCTTCATGTAAAGCTGTCCTATACTGACTCAGGCCATGGGTTCCATCAGAGTCAATCTTGTCTACTCAGACTGGCAGCTGCTCTCCAGGGTGCCAGGCTGAGATCTTTCCCATCACCTGCTGCCTGGTCCTTTTCACCGGAGATGCCGGGGATTGAACCTGGGACCTTCTGCATGCCAAGCAGAGGTTCTTCCCCTGAGCCATGGCTCCTCCTCCTGGCTCTCCCGGTCTCAGGCTGAGGTCTTTCCCATCACCTACTGCCTGGTCCTTTTCACTGGAGATAGCAGGGATTGAACCTGGGACCTTCTACATGCCAAGCAGAGCTTCTTCCCCTGAGCCATGGCTCCTCCTCCTGGCTCTCCAGGGTCTCAGGCTGAGATCTTTCTCATCACCTCCTGCCTGGTCCTTTCAACTAGAGATCTTTGACTGTAAGATTTGGAGCCACCGGGAAGGGGGGGAGGGATTATTTAAACATATGAATCCATAAATCTGAAAAACAGACCCTTGGTCCTTCATGGTGAGTACTGTCTTCTCAGACTGGCAGGTGCTGTCCTAGGTCTCAGGAGAAGGTCTTCCACATCACACATGCAAATACATGAAGCTGCCTCACACTGAAGCAAACCATTGGCCTATCATGGTCAGTCTTGTCTACTCAGACTGGCAGAGGCTCTCCAGGGTCTCAGGCTGAGGTCTTCCCCATCACCATCTGCCTGATCCTTTTTAATTGGAGATAGCTGGGATTGAACCTGGGACCTTCTGCATGCCAAGCAGATGCTCTACCACTGAGCCACAGACACTAATATGAAGCTGCCCTACACTGAATCAGACCATCACTCTATCAAGAATCAGGCTTGCTCTCCAGGGTCTCAGGCAGAGGTCTTTCCCATCACCTCCTGCCTGGTCCTTTAACTAGAGATGCCGGGGATTGAACCGGGGACCTTCTGCATGCCAAGCAGGTACTCTAGCACTGAGCCACAGCCTTTCCCCATTAGCCTCCAGGGTCTCAGGCTGAGGTCTTTCTCATCACCTCCTGCCTGGTCCTTTCAACTGGAGATGCTGGGGATTGAACCTGGGTCCTTCTGTATGCTGAGCAGATGCTCTGCCACTGAGCCACAGCCCTTCTCCATTAGTTTCCAGGGTCTCAGGCAGAGGTCTTTCCCATCACCTCCTGCTGGTCCTTTAACTAGAGATGCCGGGGATTGAACCTGGGACCTTCTGCATGCCAAGCAGATGCTCTACCACTGAGCCCCAGCTGCTCTTCATGGCTCTTCAGGGTTTCTGATTCTTTTAAACAGGAGATTCCGTGGACTGAATCAGACCCTTAGTTCATCGAAGGTCAGTGTTGTCTACTCAGAATGGCAGCTGCTCTCCAGGGTCTCAGGCAGAGGTCTTTCCCATCACCTCCTGCCTGATCCTTTAACTGGAGATACCGGGGATTGAACCGGGGGACCTTCTGCATGCCAAGCAGGTACTCTAGCACTGAGCCACAGCCCTTCTCCATTAGCCTCCAGGGTCTCAGGCTGAGGTCTTTCTCATCACCTCCTGCCTGGTCCTTTCAACTGGAGATGCCGGGGATTGAACCTGGGTCCTTCTGCATGCTGAGCAGATGCTCTGCCACTGAGCCACAGCCCTTCTCCATTAGTCTCCAGGGTCTCAGGCAGAGGTCTTTCCCATCACCTCCTGCCTGGTCCTTTAACTAGAGATGCCGGGGATTGAACCGGGGACCTTCTGCCATGCCAAGCAGATGCTCTACCACTGAGCCCCAGCTGCTCTTCATGGCTCTTCGGGGTTTCTGATTCTTTTAAACAGGAGATTCCGTGGACTGAATCAGACCCTTAGTCCATCGAAGGTCAGCGTTGTCTACTCAGAATGGTAGCTGCTCTCCGGGGTCTCGGGCAGAGGTCTTTCCCATCACATCCTGCCTGGTTCTTTAACTGGAGATGCCGGGGATTGAACCTGGGACCTTCTGCATGCCAAGCAGAGCTTCTTCCTCTGAACCAGTCTCATGACTGTTCCAGGGCAATGGATGGGGTCACTGAACTCAGCAGGAGGTTGCCGTATGCTCGAGACCCTCCCCAAATGGGTAGGCAGTGTTACTTTGTAAATTAAAGGGGGCGGGGGAGAGACAAACGTTGTGGAAAGCGCTGAATATGCTTACCGTCTCCAGGAAAAAGGAAGGACGTTGACCAGCTTGAATGCATCTTTCCAAGCAGGAATGATTAGAGTCGGGGAGGGGGCATGAACCGGAATCCAGATTACTACTTTTCAAGGGCTGTTTGCCTTGAAGCTCAAATACTTCGGATCTGAGGCTGCAAAGCTCTCAAAAGCAGGCCTCGGATTCAGCAGGAGCGCATCCCCTGAACCTTTCTGTGGGTTTCCCCTCCCCCTTCCCACCGTGCCCCCGGAGTAGTAGGTGCAGCCGCATAACAATCCTGGATGGCTTTTTCTACAAAGCAACCCCGCTCAAACGAAAATTATTCCTAAAGATCCTGCGGACTTGGGTATGAGACGTACTCCAGGCTTTGCGCTGGAGGAAAAGGGGGAATTGTTTGTGCCTGGGATATCACGGGATAGTTGTTTGGACGGAACATCAACCACATCACTCACCTTCGCCAGGGAGAAGTCGATGGGCTTGGATTTTACTTGGAGCACAAACAGAGCGGAAGGATCCGGGATCTTGCAAGTCCGAACAGCAGGGCCTTCGTCTTCAACGTCAACTTAAGGTGTGGAGAGAAGAACAACAGATTAGTAAATGCCCAGCGCATACAACTGAACGTTTGCCGTGGCTTCTCTCAGTTTCAGCAAGGTGCACCAGGTCAGGTTTTCTCCCCCAGCTTTCAAAGACGTGTTCTGCTGAACTATTGGTCAGTCTATAGCTGGAGTGGAGAGGCCACGGCTCTGTGGTAGAGCATCTTCTCAACATGCAGAAGGTCCCAAGTTCAATAGGGGGAGGGGCGGCGCTCAGCGGTAGAGCATCTGCTCGGCAAGCAGGAGGTCCCAGGTTCAATCCCCGGCATCTCCAACTCAAAAGGGTCCAGGCAAATAGGCTTGAAAAACCTCAGCTTGAGACCCTGGAGAGCCACTGCCAGTCTGAGTAGACAAGACTGACTTGGACCGAGAGTCTGATTCAGTATAAGGCAGCTTCATAGGCTCATATGTTCAACCACTGACATCTCCAGGTAAAAGACCCGGAAACAGGTGAGGCGAGAGACTTCCACGTAACACCCTGGAGAGCTCTGCCAGTCTGAGTGGTCAATACTGAGCATGATGAACCAGTGGACTAATCCCTTATAACAGAAACACCCCGACACTAGGCAATTATTTATACAGAATTAAAGTCCCACGCAGGTTTTCTCTAGCCAGAGCTCCATA